>NW_023244515.1:0-1715 GCF_002007445.2 Ailuropoda melanoleuca
TCTTCCTCTCCCTCTCCCCCTGCTTGTGTTCCCACTCTCGCTGGCTGTCTCTATCTCTGTCGAATAAATAATAAAATCTTTAAAAAAATAAATAAATAAAAATAAATTTTGTTTTTTGAATTAAGTGTTTAAAACAAAATAATAGTGGTCTATGATGGGGTTTATAATAGATGAAGAATTAAATTATATACCTACAATAGCACAAAGGATGACAGTAGTAAAAGTATGTTGTTATACATTTATTATCTTATATGTGAAGTGGTATGTAATATTCATTTGAATGTAGACTTTGGTAAGTCAATTATATATTGCAAACCATAGAGTAACTGCCAAACCTAAAAAAATAGGGTACAGCTAGTGAGACAATAGTCAAGATAAAATGAAACCCTATCACAAAGAACACTTAATCTAAAAGAATCACGGAAGGGAGAAAAAAGGGAAATAAAGATAGATGGCACAAATAGGGAGAAAAAAACCGACAAGAACTAAGCTGAACGTTATCAATAAGTTTGTAAATGTAAATGGATGAAACCCTTCAATTTAAGATACACATTGTCAGACTGGGAAAAACAAAAACAAAACAAAACAAAAAACAAAACAAAAACAAAACAAATTAAGACCTCACTATATGCTTTTAACAAGAGCTTCATTTTAAATATATATTTATTATTTATTTCAAAGCATGAAATATCAACCCATGATATTTTATAATGGTAAATGGTCAATTCTTTAAGGAGACATATACGTGCACCTTATAAAAGAAGATCAAGATACATGAAGCAAAAACAGAGAATTAAAGGACAAATAGACAAATCTGTAATTATAGTTGGAGATATTAACCTTTCTGTCTCAATTATCAATAGAAAAAAGTAAACTGAAAGTAAAGGAAAAAATAGGATATAGAAGATCTGATCATCATTCTCAATTAACCTGACCTGACACTTAACACATCATTGGAGCAGTAGAACAGACACTGTTTTCAAGTACACATGAAATGGTCAACAAATGGGCCATATCTGGAACATATGTAAGTCTTATTAATTTAAGAGTATTTAAATAATATAGAGTTGATTTTCTAATAACAGTGGAATTAAAGTAGAAATCAAAAACAGAAAGATAATTGTAGAATGCTTCAAATATGTGAAAATTAAAAATCACATTTTTAAAGAATCTAGGGGCCAAAGAAAAGATCAAAAGGGAAATTATATTTTTTAAACTAAATGAGTGTAAAAACACAACATATCAAAATATAAGGGATGAATGAAACATGTAGCTTTATTTTATTTTTTTAATGTGTAGCTTTCAATGCCTATTTTAGACAAGAAGAAAATCTCAAATCATGATCTAAGCTTCAGTCTTAAGGTACAAAAGAAAAGAAAAATTTACACTAAAGCAATTAAATGGAATGAAAGAATGAAGAGTGGAAATCAGTGAAATAGAAAATGAACAAATAATAGAGAAAATTACTTATCTCAATAGATCAATAAAATTATAACCTTCCAGGTAAAGAAAAAAATAATAATCACCAATTTCAATAATGAAAAGGGGGTATTACTATAAAATCTGCTTAAAATAAGAGAATAATCTGCTTAAAATAAAAGAATAATGAGAGTACTATAAAAGATAAATTTTGTCAATAAATATAACTACTTTGTTAAAATGGATCAATCTCTTAAAGATATGAATTATCAGAATGACAAAAGAAGGAAATAAAA
>NW_023244516.1:0-1715 GCF_002007445.2 Ailuropoda melanoleuca
GACAGTAACAGATGCTGCAAGTACGTGGGAGAAAAACAAAGCCAGATTCTCTGCTGTGGTATGGGGCTGTTCACCAGGAAGCTGATACCAGATTCCATACGTAGATGAGCAAACTCTGATTTCGGTGAAGTCAAAACAAAGATACTGACATCATTCTCTTTCATGAAAATTAAGTTCTATTACTGTTCACACGGCAGAGGAAATCCTGAGAAAATGAGAGTGATTTCTCAAGAACAGTGTTTCTTAAACATCAGAGCACTCCAGAATTACCTTGGGGAGGTCCCCTCTTCAGAGAGTCAGGCATAACCTAAATGGGTTCGGCCATTCAAGTTTAAAATTCTCTAGAAATGTATTCCGAGAGAAACGGCAAACATGACATTTCCCACATGTTAAAACACCAAGGTTTCAAAGATCAGTATCCACAGCTCGTTGCCTTCCTTGTGATCCTTGTAAGGCCAGAGGGTGTGTAGGATGAGACATTTGTGGTCACAACCCCTGTGGCTTCAGTGTTTCATCAATAGAGACATGTACAGCAGTACAGAGATTTCCAGAAGCCCCCATCTGGCAGAGATGACTAATGGGGCTTTCCCACTGACATCCTAGTCAAGGTGCCAGAAGTATATTGGTTCCAGATCACAGCCCTCAGAGGGCAGTTCCTCCCGGGACATTACCCTGACACATGACCCGTCTTCCTTTTACAGCCTACATTCCACCCACCTGCACTACCGACTTGTCCACAGTGGAGGGACTGGAAATGTATATCGGACCTGCACCTCTGAACTGGCTCCTTCACAGCAAATGTGAGCCTTGCTATAAGCAGGGAATAGTGCAGTTTTTCTTCTACTATGCAGGTTACAATTGTCACTCACTTTTTATTCCCATGGCCACAAAAATTAAAGACAGATAGGGTCTAGCTAGAATTCTCATCAATCAAAGGAGTTCCATGGGGGTGCAAGACAGGTGCAAACTCATGCAGTTATTATTGGCCGGTTGCTAAAAATCATCAAAGACTTTTTTATAAAGGAGAGGGGAAAAATTGAGTGGCGGGTGATCTTTTTCACTGATAAGCCCTATCCCATCAGAGCTGGTAAAAACACATTATGCTACAAAATACAGAATAAATTTACTCAAAGCCCACTCTCACAAAGATAGGCAAGATCTCAAACTAGACCTAAGGCCCAGGTTACCATTGATATAATCCGAGTCCATTAATAATTGCTTTTTTCCCTTCCATTTGTGAAGAGAAGAGGAACCGACAGTCTTAATGAGAAGTAGGTGTGGTTCTATTGACTGAGTGACCTTGGGAAAGTCACATAACCTTTCTGGGTTTCCGTTTCCTCATAAGGAAAGCAAGGAGATGGACTTACATAACCCCCAAGGTCCTTCCCACCCCTGAAGTAACAGGGAACACTGGCTATCGATGAGTTTCACAAACCCATGAAGCATGGTAAGGTTATGTCTTAAAATATAAAAATAATTAATCTTTCAACAAGGACAAGAACACAAACATGTAGAAGCAGGAACAGGACTTGAAGAACCGCAAGCATCCAAGAGCAGGTTCTGGAACACCATATCCGGATGTGGGGTCTACCTCACCAAGGATGCCGAATTGTATTTGCTAAACAGCATCTGGCCGAATGGAAGCTCTGCTGGATATTAAGAGGTTTGCTAAATGACCAAAGTTAAGAACGGTTTCTCAACATTTGCTGCAACAT
>NW_023244517.1:0-1715 GCF_002007445.2 Ailuropoda melanoleuca
CACAACGCCGGGATCACGCCCTGAGCCGAAGGCAGACGCCCAACCGCTGTGCCACCCAGGCGCCCCTGATGATACTTCTGAGCTCGGAAAAGTATCCTGGGCCTCCACTCATGTAGCTTTGTCATCTGCTCCCAATTTTAAGTAGGGAGAGGATATATTAGTTTAAAAACTTTCTGCCATATTCAAATGTCATGACAGTTGTTGTGTTAATAAATCGTTACGTCAAAGGATCACAGGAGCCATTTAGGTCAACCTAGAGCCTAAGGAAGGAATTCCACCGATGTCTTTCTGGGAAGACGTCATAATCCAGTCTGTTGAGGACTTCTGGTGATGGGGAGCTTACTACCTACCAGCAACTCTGTTTGATCTTTGAGCAACACTAATCGAGGAGAGCTCTTTCTTAAGTGGAGTCCAAATCTGCTTCTTGGGAGCTTACACCACTGGCCCTGGTTCTGCTGATCTAGAAGCTAGTGAAAAGCCTTCCTGTCATCATCCTCTATATAACAGTCCCCACAGTAGTTTAAGACACAGGTTACTAGACCCCAAGAGGCAGTATGATGTCATGGTTAAGAGCCTAACTATTTGGGTTCAAGTGCTAGTTCTACCACCTGTTGGCTAGGTTTGTGTTTAGAGAGTTATGCAATCTTGGTCTACCTCAGTTCCCACAACTGTAAAATGGCAATAATAATGTCTGTCGCATAGATTATCGAGACGATTACTAGGCTAATACATGTGAGGCACTTAGGATGGTGCCTGGCACGTAATGAGCTCTATTGGCACGTCAGCTCCATTAGTTTCTTAGTCTCACAGGCCAAATGCTCTCCATTGATTCACCACTTTCCCCTTAAAGATTACTTAAGAATCCTTCATATGGAAATGACTCAGGAGTCCCACGAGTTTCTTGGGTCATGTACCAGAAACAGTATAGCGTCGTTGTGAAAATTAAATGGGTTTCTTCAAATAAAGCACAGAGTACAGTTGCTTAGCATCCAGCCCCAGTAAACACCGGCAATTATGGTTATTGGTGCTCCTTCAGCTCTTCTAAAATAGAGAAGAGAGATGGTTGGATGACACACATGTCTCAAATCTAACTGACTTTTGAATAACTTAGATGTGTACCTAAATGAAATGTCTTAAATAAAGATTAGGCATGTGTGCAGAAAACTGCTCTAATTACTCAGCTCTTGCAGACACACTGCCGTCTTCTGAGACCTGCCAAGTCTCAGTTACCGTGGCCCCCCAGGTATCGCGCTTCACGGTGATGAATGGGAACTGATTCTTGGAATAGAAATGCCATTTCCATAGGGCCTCGGCGGCAGCAGTGAAAACATGAGGTCGGCGTTTGAAATGCACAGTCTTGGCGAGGAAGCCTGAGGGTGCCTCGGAGAGCACCCCAGCTCAGCCCTGAGACTCACAGAGAATGGGAAAGCCTTTCACAAGCAGGAGTTCCTGGAGCCCCAGGGATTCCTGGGGTCACGAGTGAAGCAAAACCTCAGATACAGCTGTTACAGGCGCAACGCCTTTTTCCAGGCAAATCGACCATGCTGTCTAGGAAACTCCAAAAGGAATAAATGCCTCACTTTAGTCCCCTTTTTGCCCACACCTTTTTTTTTTCCAGCTGTCATTATTTGGTGTGAGTAGACCTTTGCATTCCTTCTCTCATTAGACTCACAATGCCTACCTGAGGCTGATAGTTTTTTTTTTTTTTTTAATTA
>NW_023244518.1:0-1716 GCF_002007445.2 Ailuropoda melanoleuca
ATATTAATCCCACTTAGTTGGAAACTCTTAGAAGTACCAGTAAATGCCCCTTCCAACTACAGAAAAGGGTCTTCTCCCCCAAACAACTCAATCTGAAGTTTGCTGAAAAGTCAACAAATAATATTTCATTCCTTTATGTCAAGCTTATGCAAACTCTGGTTTATTTGTGCTGTTTTGCCTTCAAAAATCTAAGCTGGATTATTTGAAGTGTTGTATTATCCAAAAATGGTTCATGTTTTTTAATGTTTGATTAATTTGTTCTTGTAAGAAACATGAAACTAAAACATGACCTGAAAATGAATCTTAAAGAAATTCAAAGTGCTAGATTAACAAACTAGAGCCCATTGGAGCTATTTTACACAACTTTTATCCCATCACTTCAACCCACATACATATATTTTCTCCTTTTCCCTACTTTGATTCACAATCATCTCTCTGTCATTTATCGTGTAACCATGGTATAACCAAAAACAAACAATTTATAAAGCTCAATCCAGAGTCCAAAAATCATATTTTAACAAGATGTTTGATGTCCCTTTTTTTATTATTTTCTCAAAATAGAAAGGTAAAGTGCAAATGACAAATTAGAATTTAGGTCATTCATTGTCTGTCATTCACTGAGCCACAAGCATGTAGACATCGTGTGCTCTACCACATAACCCATATTGTACTGAACAGTCTGGGGAGGAAGGTGAAACAGAAGGCGTGTCCTCTGCCACTGTAGGGCAAGCAATGCAAATTTATCTCCTGTGCAAACACTGATCAGGTGTTATGTGCAACAATACTGCCAAAATAGGGAAAGCAAAGGAGTAATCTGGTTCCTAAACACAAGTTTTGCATAAGTATTTTCAACAAGTAGACCATTAATGGCCAATCATCCCAAATTTCCCTTCTAAAGAAATTGAGGGTAATTAAAAGATGAAAATCTACTAACTGGATCATCAAAAGCATACCTCACAAGTAGATCTTGGCTTCAGGAGACATGAACCATTCCCAGCACAGACAGATCTTTCCCCTTTTGATAGGCCATTAACCCGCCCCAGTGGAAGGAAACGTCTGCATTGCATACTGCTTTGAGCATTTTACCTTGAATGTTGGAAACTAGTGGCCCTTCAATGTCTGGTAAATAACGTATCATCAATCAACACTAGCGATGAAAGTCAAGTATGAAAAGGCACTAAAACATTCTGCATTTATAAGAAGCTGAGCATCCATCCATCATTTGTCTCCGACAGTTAGGTAGCAACTACCCCAGACTGGGGTTAGGGGCACGTGGAGGAAAAAAGAAACTTCAAAATAAGCAATATCCAAGCCAATAAGCTGCAGGGGGGTGGGGCAGGGGGAGATTTTCTTAAAAAAAAAAAAAGTGGAAAATATCAACCACTCTTTATATAGTAAATTTTATTTTTCGCTAGGTATTAGGAAAGACAAAGGAATGCGCACCATGCAGACAACAGAGTCTTTGCCTCAAATGTCTTTAGCTAATCATCACTGTGAAACATCCTTCATTTCTAACACAACTTATTAATGATGCCCATAATGACACACTGCTTGAGCTACAAAAGCTTTTCTAATCTCAGAAATCTCATTCTAACTCTAGCAAACACCTGTAATTGATACATTACTACGCAATCCGTAGTTAGAAGCGTGGCCATTGTAGGTAAAATTTGTATCACAAATGCACATTTTAAATAATACAGGAAATGTAATGGTCTG
>NW_023244519.1:0-1716 GCF_002007445.2 Ailuropoda melanoleuca
ATCCCACAACGCCGGGATCACGCCCTGAGCCGAAGGCAGACGCTTAACCGCTTTGCCACCCAGGCGCCCCTCTTTGCCCATATTTTAACTAAGGTATTTTTTGTTTTGAGTTATAAGAGTGAATATAATCTGGATATTATTCCCTTGTCAGATAAATGATATGCAAACATTTCTTCCTCTCCAGAGGTTGTATTTTCACTCTCTTAATGGTGTCCTTTGATGTAAAAAACTTTCTTATTCTGCTGAAATCCAATTTATTGATCTTTTTCCTATGGGTATACTTCTCGTGTCATATCCAAGAAATCACTGGCAAATCCAATGTCATGCAGATTTCTCCTAAGCTCCGTTCTAAGAGTTTTATCATTTTCACTTTTATGTTTAGGTCTTTCATCCACTTTAAGTTAATTTGTGTATGTGGTGTAAGGTAAGGACCTAACTTCATTCTTTTGTATTTGCAGATCTGTTTTTCCAGCACCATTTGTTGAAAAGGTGCCTTTTCCTCTCTGAGTGGTCTTAACACTCCTCAAAAATCATCTGACCATAAATGTTAGGGTTTACTTTTGGTTTCTCTATTCATCTATACATGTGTCTTTATGTCAGTACTACAGTGTTTGAACTATTATTATAACCTAGCAATAAGCTTTATAATCAGAAAGTAGGAGTCCTCCAAGTTTGTTCTTTTTCTGGATTGCATTGGCTATTCAGAGTCCACTGAGATTTCATGTGACCTTGATGATGGGCTTTCTACTCCTGAAAAAAAGAACTTTTGGAAATTTTGATAAAGATTGCATCGGATCGGTAGACCTCTTTGGGAGACATTGACATCTTAATATTAAGTCTTCTGATCCATGATAATGGAATGTTTCCCCCCTCCCCCTTCATTTTTGAGACCATCCCAGACGTTACTTTTTAGTTGAATTACACTCCAGTAATTTCCCAAACTCAACAAGATCATCATTTTCTGTTGTTTTTTTCCTGTGACATTAAAAAAATGATCATAGAAATAGCTGTACCAGCTGGGTGCATACTTTTATATTAGCATTCCACAAATTTCTCTGTTACAGAGAAAACTACTAAGTGAATGCTCAGATGAAATGCTTTCTCTCTATTTAAGACATTGGGACATTGATATAAATAATAAATGCCAATAAAATTCTGCAAAAAATTTTTGATGCTTTATCAAGACAAGCTGAGATCTCTCTGTGTGTAAACTATTCACATGCATGTGATATTATATAAGATACATATGCAAATACATATATTTAAGCAAAAAAGAGAGACAACAGGCCCCAAATGGAATCACTTGTGCTAAGCCCCACATCAACAAACCAGGACTTAGACTTATTATCTAACTTTATTCCAATTTCAGCCTCTCGCAGGAATGGCATCTTTAACCAGTTAATCTGGAATTACCTGATCAGCCCTAATGAGGCCATCTGCCTGACAGACTTCCCCCACCTACCCCCTGCCCTTCCTTCAAAGGACGATGACCTTGCCTGAAACAATCCACTCTGCTAGGAACTTTCTTTTTCCACCCCTTTCTGCCTACAAAAGCCTTCCATTTTTGTACAGCTCTTTGGAGCTCCTTTCTATTTGCTAGATGGGATTTATAAATCACTGAATAAAGCCAACTGATCTTTAAATTTACTCAGCTGAATTTTGTTGTTTTTTAACATGGATATATAAATACTATATATATATATATATATATATATA
>NW_023244520.1:0-1716 GCF_002007445.2 Ailuropoda melanoleuca
CCCCCCCCACGTGTGGTTTTTGGAGATGGAGCCTTTGGGGGGTAATTAGGCCTTGAGGGAGGAGCTGTCATGATGGGATTAGAACCCTTAAAAGAAGAGACATCAGAGAGCTAGCACTCTG
Source organism: Ailuropoda melanoleuca (assembly GCF_002007445.2). NCBI lineage: Eukaryota > Metazoa > Chordata > Mammalia > Carnivora > Ursidae > Ailuropoda > Ailuropoda melanoleuca. Next base: position 122 of record NW_023244520.1, read on the forward strand.
TATCTCCAAATGCACAAAGAGATGAGTGCGCACATAGCAGTGTGGTGGTTGTCTGCAAGCCAAGAGAAAAGGCCTCACAACAAAACCTGCCTTGCTGACATCTTGGTCTTGGACATCCAGCCTCCATATCTCTGACAAATAAATGTTTTTTGTTTCTATTTCTCTATTGTATTTTGTTTTAGCAGCCCAATCTGACTAAGACATGTCTTTAAGGCCTGTGTGTGAAGCCCTGTAGGAGATAGACCAGGAGAAGCATCGTGGTTTTCAGATAGAATTCTTCAAAGCTTTCATGGAACCCACTGTTACCTTCCTGCTCATTTCCCACTGGTTTCCCACTGGTTTTCACTTTGTTCCTCTGCCACCTTCTGCCTTCATCACAGGCATTGTCCTGCGTGTTCCCTTTGTACCCATGATGCCCATGGCCTCTGAATCGCTTAAGAATGCCTCAGTTTCACATAGAATTCCTTGGCCCTGTGGTCCAAAATGTTGTTCCTGTTGTTTTGCTGTTGTTGTTTTCTCACATTGCTTGCTACTCTGTGATTTTAGTTGGGTTTTGGATGAATATCCTGAAGTCCTTAGATCTGTGCTTCAACTCTTCTTTGCTCAGACTTCTTTCCTCCTGTGCTTCCTGTGTTTGTCTTTAACATCGTTCTTCAGGAGCTCATAGTGAGTCACTTTCATACCCTTTTCTCTCCCTACTGTCCTGAATACAGCCTTTTTCTCCCTGTCTACTCTTAGGCCTTGAACACAGCAACAGTTGTATTGAAGTCGACAAAAACTATTAAATCTCCAGGATACTTACTGTGTGTAAGATTCTGTACTAGGCATTTTAGCATCCATTCTCTTATTTAATACCACCAACAAACCTGTTGGAGAGTTATATTTATTATGATTCATGAGCAAATTGAGATTAAAACATTTTTAAGATGTATGCCTTTGGTTTACATACACAGCTAGGAAGTATCAGAACCAGAATTTGAACTCACTCATTTTAATGCCCAAACCATCACCCTCATTGCACATTCACTGATCTTTTCCTTTCCCCTCTGCCTCTCTCCTCATTGCCATCCATCTCACAGAAGCTCAGAAGTGAGTAGGTCATGCTCCTAAAAAAAATATTGATTCCCATACTTACATCCAAACTCCCTGGGTAGGCATTCGCTGCGCTTCACAGTCTAATCTCATCTTCACATTTTGGTTTCACCTTCAGGCTGTTTGACATGAGTCTGCACTCTAGATTCTGTTCCAGGTTCTGTTCCAATCCCAGCAAGGGCTGTTTCTCACATATGTGTGTCATCAATTTAGGTGTTCTCTCTCCTTGTACTATTTTTCCATTCTTAGACTTCCTGGAACAATCATTGTTCGTCTTTAAGACATCAAAAATTATACACAAAGCAAACATATAAATAACAGTAATAACATTAAATGTTCTGTGTACTTGTCCACACATATGCTCTGTATGTATTAACTCAATGTCATTGATATAATAAAGCCAGTGGCCCAGTCTTCCACCAAAAGCATTAATTATTCTGTTTGTGTTCTTTTTCATGCATTCTTCTGTCACAGCATTTTAAAATTAAAATACTAATTTTTTT
>NW_023244521.1:0-1716 GCF_002007445.2 Ailuropoda melanoleuca
AAAAAAAATCAATGAAATAAATTGCTCTTTCAAAAATAAAATTGGTAACTTCTAGCAAGACTGGCAGAGATAAAAAGGGAGAAAACACATCATAGTAAATAAAACTACAGATCCTGCAGCTACTAAAAGAATAATAAGGGAATGATATAGCCTTACACTCATAAATTTGACCACTTAGAGGAACCGAATCATTTCTTAAAAACTAAAACCCACCAAAACTGAATTAAGATGAAATAACCTGAATTAGTGGTGTAGCCATTAAATAAATTCTTCATTAAAAAGATTCTGAGAAATCTCCAGGCCCAGATGGCTTCACTGGAGGAATCAAGAGAAGAATTAATACTATTTTTATGTAATCTCTTCCAGAAAATAGAAAAAGGAGGGAAAACTCAAACTCAATTTTTGAGGCTAGTATTACCCTAACAGCAAAATCAGGTAAAGACACACATATGAAAGGAATTCTGCAGTCAGTATCTTTCATGAACTTAGAGGCAATAATCTTCAACAAAATGTTAGCAAAATGAATCCATTTATAATGAAAATTTGTATAATATGTATAAATTTTATATAAATTTTAACATGACCAAATAGGATTTATTTCAGGCATCCAAACCTGGTTCAATATTTAAAAATTAGTGTATAATCTACCATATCTGCAGGCTGAAGAAAAAAATCATGTGACTTATCATTTGACCCAGAAAAAGCATTTGACAAAATCCGACATTCATTATAATTTAAAAACTCCAAAAACTAGGAATAGAGAACTTCCTCAGCTAGATAGCATCTACCAAAACCTCCAGCTAACACCATACTTAATGGTGAAAGGTGGAATGCTTTCCCTGGAAGGTTGGGAAGAAGTCCAGGCTGTATATTCTTACCATTGCTATGCATAGTACTGGAAATTCTAGCCACTGCGGTAAAGCAAGAAAAAGAATTAAACAAGATATCCTCTATTAGCAGATTACATTATTATTTACATAGAAAATTGTAAGGAATCTTAGGAAAAAACTTGAACAGTGAGCTCAACACAGTTGCATACAAGATAAATACACAAAAATCAACCACATTTTTATTTACTAACAAAGAACATGTGAAAACTGAAATTAAAACCAATACTATTGATAACTGTTCCAAAAATATGAAATTTTTAGGTAAAAAGTTGTATAGGATTTTTGTACTGAAAATTACAAAATGCTAATGAAATCAAAGAGCTAGATAAATGTTGACACATACTGTGTTCATATATTAAATTTAATGTAGTAAATGTGTTCTCCCTAAATTGACATAGATTTTATGCAATTTCTGTAAAAATCATCTTTTTTTGTAGACGTGGCAAGGTTTTCAAAATTTTGTAGGCATAGACCTCAGAATAACAGTTATGAAAAAAAAAACAAAGTAGTTGGAATCATTCTGATATTAAAAGTTTTCCCTGTACTACAGTCATCAAGATGGTGTGGTATTGGCAGAGGGATAGACACATGGATCAATGGAATGAAATAGAGAATCAACAAATTCACAGATGTACGTTCAACTAATTTCTGATGAAGGTGCAGAGGCAATTCAATGAAGGAAGGATAGCCTTGTCAGCAGATGATATTGGAACAATTTGACATCCATAGACAAAATGGTGAAACTTGATCTGAAATTTATACCTTACATACAATTAACTGAAAATCATATGTAAGTCAAAATTACGAAACTGAAAGGAAAAAAAAA
>NW_023244522.1:0-1716 GCF_002007445.2 Ailuropoda melanoleuca
AAAAAAAATCATTCACTACCATTTCATGAGATTTATCCCTGGGTTGCAGGGGTGATTCAGTATGTACGAATCAATCAACATGATACATCACATTAATAAAGGAAAGGCTAAGAATCATATAATCATTTCAATAGACTCTGAAAAAGCATTTGGCAAAGTACAACATTCATTAATGAAAAAGGCCCTCAACAAAGTATGTTTAGAGCGAATGCATCTCAACATAATAAAGGCCATATATGACAAACCCACAGCTAATATCATCCTCAATGGGGAAAAGCTGCTTTTTCACTACAGTCAGGAACAAGACAGGATGTCCACTTACACGACTTTTATTGAACATAGTACTGGAAATCCTAGCTCCAGCAATCAGACAACATAAAGAAATAAAAACCATCCAAATCAGTAAGGAAAAAGACAAACTTATACTATTTGCCGATTACATGATACTCCATATATAGAAAACCCAAAAGATTCCACCAAATACTGCTAGAACTGTTAAATTCAGTAAAGTCACAGGATACAAAAGCAATGTAGAGAAATCTGTTGCATTTTTATACACCAATAATGAAGCAACAGAAAGATAAATAAGGAAAATAATCCCATTTACAACTGCACCAAAAATAATAAGATACGTAGTAATAAACCTAACAAAAGAGGTGGAAGACCTGAACTCTGAAAACACTGACAAAAAGAAATTGAAGAAAATGGAATGGAAAGACATTCCACGCTCATGGATTGGAAGAACAAACATTGTTAAAATATCTATACATCCCAATCTACACTCATAATGCAATCTCTATCAAAATGCCAACAGCGTTTTTCACACAGCTATAACAAACAATCCTAAAATTTGTATGGAACCGCAAAGGACCCAGAATAGCCACAGCAATCTTGAAAAAGAAAAACAAAACAGGGGGCATCACAATCCCAGACTTCAAGTTATATTACAGAGCTGTGTTAATCAAACAGTATGTTATTGGCACAAGAATAGACACATAGATGAATAGAATGGAATAGAAAATGGAGAAATGGGCCCATAAGTATATGGTCAACTAATCTTTGACAAAGCAGGAAAGAATATCCAATTGGATATTGTCTCTTCAACAAAAGGTGTTGGGAAAACTGGAGAGCAATGTGCAGAAGAATGAAACTGGACCACTTTCTTGCATCATACACAGAAATAAATTCAAAATGGATGAAAAACCTAAATGTGAGACAGGAATCCATCAAAATCCTAGAAAAGAACGCAGGCAGTAACCTCTTTGACACTGATTGGCTATAGCAGTTTCTTACGAGACACATCTGAGGCAAGGGAAACAAAAATAAAATGAACTATTTGGACTTCAAGATAAAAAGAATCTTTGTATATTCTGGATAAAAATTCTTTATCAGCTGTGTCTTTTGCCAGTCTCTCCACCTGTGATTTCTCTTCTAATTGTTTTGATAATGTCTTTCACAGAGCAAAAGTTTTTGATTATAGTAAGTCAAGATTTTCAATTCTTTCTTTCATAGGTTGTTCCTTTGTATCGAAAAAGACATTGCCATACTCAAGGTCATCTAGGTTTTCTCATATGTTATTACCTTAGGAGTTCTATACCTTAGATCCATTTTGAGTTTTTGTGAAGGGTGTAAGGTCAATATCTAGGTTATTTTTTGTATGTGGATATTCCATTTGTTTCAGTGCCATTTGTTGAAGAGGGTGTCTCGTTCCATTTT
>NW_023244523.1:0-350 GCF_002007445.2 Ailuropoda melanoleuca
GTTTGGTAGAATTCCCCAGGAAAACCATCCGGGCCTGGAGTTTTGTTTTTTGGAAGGTTGTTTATCACTGTCTCAATCTCTTCATAATTAATTGGCCTGTTTAAAAAATGAATTTCTTCCTGTTTCAGTCTTGGTAGTTTATAGGTTTCCAAGAGGCCTCTATCTCTTACAGATTGCTTAATTTATTGGCATATAGCTGTTGATAATAGTGTCTAATAATCCTTCCAATTTCTTGGTGTTGGTTGTGACCTCTTCTTTTTCATTCATAATTTCATTAATTTGGGTCCTTTCTCTATTCTTTTGGATAAGTCTTGCCAGAGGTCTGTCAATTTTATTGATTCTCTCAAAGA
>NW_023244523.1:362-1980 GCF_002007445.2 Ailuropoda melanoleuca
TTATTGATTCTCTCAAAGAACCAGCTTCTAGTTCTGTTGATCTGCTGTACTGTAGTCCTGGTTTCTAATTTATTGATTTCTGCTCTAATCTTGGTCAACTGCTTCCTCGTGCGTGGATCAGGCCTGTCCCTCTGTTGCTGTTCCAGTTTCTTGAGGTGAGAATATAAGAACTGCATTTTAGATTTTTCTATTCTTTTCAGAGAGGCTTCAATGGCTATGTATTTCCCCCTTAGGACTGCCTTTGCAGCATCCCAATGGTTTTGGACTATTGTGTTTTCATTCTCGTTGGTCCCCATAAATTGTTTAAATTGATTTTGATTTCCTGGTTTATCGAATCATTCCTTAGTCTCCAAGTGTTTGAGTTTCTTCCAAATTTTTCCAAGTGTTTGAGTTTCTTCCAAATTTTTCCTTGTGGTTGAGTTCCAATTTCAGAGCGTTGTGGTCTGAGAATATGCAGGGTATAATTTTGATCTTTTGGTATCAGTTGAGACCTGTTTTGTGTCCCAGAACACGGTCTATTCTTTTTTTTTTTTAATTTTTTTAGATTTTTTTAAAAAATTTATTTGACAGAGATAGAGACAGCCAGCAAGAGAGGGAACACAAGCAGGGGGAGTGGGAGAGGAAGAAGCAGGCTCATAGCAGAGGAGCCTGATGTGGGGCTCGATCCCATAATGCCGGGATCATGCCCTGAGCCGAAGGCAGACGCTTAACCGCGGTGCCACCCAGGCGCCCCAGAACATGGTCTATTCTTGAGAATGTTCCATGGGCATTAGAATAGAATGAGTATTCTTTGGTTCTGGGGTGTAGTGTTCTATACATATCTATGAGGTCCAACTCATCGAGTATAGCATTCAAAGCCCTTGTTTCTTTGTAGATTTTCTGCATGGATGTTTTGTCTATTTCTGATAGTGGAGTGCTGAGGTCCCTTACTATTAACCTATTTTTATCTATATGTCTCTTTATTTTGTTAAGAGTTGGCTTGTGTATCTTGCTGCTCCCCTGTTGGGGGATATATATTTATAATTGTCATATCCACTTGGTTGAATACTTCCTTTAAGAATAATATAGTGCCCTTCTGTATCTCTCTCTATGGCCTCTAGTTTAAAATCCAGTCTATCTGATATGAGAATTGCTACTCCAGCTTTCTTTTGAGGTCCATTTGCGTGGAAGATGGTACTCCATCCCCTTACTCTAAGTCTGAATGCATCTTTGGGTTCAAAATGAGNGAGGTTTAAAATGAGTGTCTTCTAGACAGGAAATGGATGGGTCATGTCTTTTTATCCAATCTGCAACCGTGTGGTGTTTTATGGGAGCGTTTAAACCTTTTACATTGAGACTGATTATTGAGAGATATGATTTTAATGATGCGAAGTTGCCAGTAAAACTTTGTTTCTATCGATTGTGACTTTCTGTTCTGTATCACTCTTGGGGCCTTTTTACTTTTATAGAATCCCCCTTAATATCTCCTGTAGGGCTGGTTTCGTGGTTACAAAATTGGTTAATGACTGGCGATTCTGGAACGTCTTTATTTCTCCATCCATTCTAAATGACAGCCTTGCTGGATAAAGGATCCTTGGCTGCATGGTTTTCTCTGAAAGCGCTTTAAAAATGCCCCCCC
>NW_023244523.1:2131-4896 GCF_002007445.2 Ailuropoda melanoleuca
GTAGGTTTGTCGTGGTTGAGCTTGGGAGGGGTCCTCTCTGCCTCTTGGACACGAATGCTTGTTTCCCTTGCTAGATTAGGGAAGTTTTCAGCTACAATTTGTTCAAATATCTCTTCTAGACCTCTGTTTTTCTCCACCCCCTTGGGGATGCCGATGATTCTGACATTGGAACGTTTCATTGAGTCAGTAATCTCCTGTAACCTACATTCCTGAGCGTGGATTTTTTTTAGTCCAGATTCTATTTTAGCTTTTTCTTCTACTGACACATCCTCCAATTCGCTGATGTGTTCTGCCTCATTCACCCTGGCCATTAGAGCCTCTAGTTTTGACTGCATTTGGCTCATAATTTTTTTTTTGCTCTTTAAAAATTTATTTTACTGTTATTATAGACTGATATGTTTAAACCTATTCGACTGTCTTCAATGCATTACAGTTATGCTTATTGAAGCTCCAATTGCCTTAGCTTTGACTGATGGGACTTTAACCCAGTTAGCTTCTGAGCCCTTTTGACATGACTCCTTCAGTCTTTGATAGATCCCTTCATCAGCTTTAACATCTTGTACAATTCCTGGGTCACAATCTGGACGCCAGCCATTTCACCAAAAAGTCTTATTTTTTTTCCCACTTTTTAAATTTAAATTCAATTAGTTAACATATAGTGAATTATTAGTTTCAGAGGTAGAGGTCAGTGATTCATCAGTCTTATATAGCACCCAGTGCTCATTACATCACATGCCCCTCCTTAAGGCCCATCACCTGGTTATCCCATGCCACTATCTCCCTCCCCTCCAGCAACCCTCTGTTTCCTATGATTAAGAGTCTCTTATGGTTTATCTCCCTCCCTGATTTTGTTTTATTTTTCCTTCCTTTCCCCCTGTTCATCTGTTTTTTTCTTATTTTCCACATATGAGTGAGATCATAAGATAACTGTCTTTCTCTGATTGACTTATTTTGCTTAGCATGATACCCTCTAGTTCCATCCACATCATATATATATGTATATATACATATATATATCACTTCACCTGTCAATGGACATCTGGGCTCTTCCCATAGTTTGGCTATTGTGGACATTGCTGCTATAAACATTGGGGTGCGTGTGCCCCTTCAGATCACTACATTTGTATCTTTGCAGTGCAATTGATGGGTTGTAGGGTAGCTCTATTTTTTACTACTTGAGGAACCTCCATACTGTTTTCCAGAGTGGCTGCGCCAGTTTGCATTCCCACCAACAGTGTAAGAGGCTTCCCCTTTCTCCGCACCCTTGCCAACTTTTGTTCTTTCCTGACTTGTTAATTTTAACCATTCTAACTGTTACGAGGTGGTATCTCATTGTAGTTTTGATTTGTATTTAGTTTTATTTTTCTTTTAGTGGAAAATAGTAATTAGAGACCACAATTTTGGCATGAAATGGTGTTTTTAGTGATACTTGGTCACGTTCTCTAAGATTGTTTAAAGGATAGAGCTGGAAAATACATACTTTTTTTTAGACAAGTGCATCATAAATTCATACAGTTACTACCAATTAAAATTCAAAACCCCTGGATTTGACTTAACCACATCAATATTATATATGTATCTTCTTTTTTCCACATACAAAATATAGATTCTCAATGTCAACATAATTCCTCCATTGCAAAAATAAGCATGAAACAAATTTAAAATAACAATGTCAATATAATTTACAATATGATAATTTAAAATGATAGGTTAATTTTCTTATTCATCTATTTATTCCTTTAACAAATAGTTTCATTTTAGTATATATTCTCTCACTTAGACTGTACAGTCAGATAGATGTATCTTAAAGTCATTGAAAATAGCTCTTCTCTGTGCATTTTTTCTAACAACTAAATACACAGTGAAGTTCACTTGTTTCATTTTGCTTTTGATTTTTATAGATCTTTTTATTTGTCTTTTTCTTTTAAGTAGGCTCCACACCCAACATGCGGCTTAAACCCACGACCCTGAGATCAAGAGTCACCAGTCCACCAACTAAGCCAGCCAGGCGCCCCTCTTTTCATTTGTCTTAAGTTGGTGTAAAATTTACAAGAGTCCAAAGTTAGCTTTTTGAAAATTGTAGATGCAAATAAATTTATCTTTTATGTCTGTTCTCCCCCACTGTATTTTCCCTCTACCTTCTTAGGTAAATCTTTATTTGCTTATGTTTCATAGTTTTTCCTTCATAGATAAACCTATGTTTGAGTAAGAAAATACATATCTATAGTCATACACTCTCTTTTTTTTGATACAGTTTTTACAACTATATACATTTAACTCTACTTTGATTCTTATAAATACATCACGGAGATCAATCCACAGTTGTATATTAGAAATATTCCTCATTGCTTTTCACAGATATATACAACTCCCATTTGTGTATATAGCATAGTTTATCCAGCCAGTGCCATAATCAACTCATTTTCTTATAGGTGTAATTTGGGTTGTATATTGCTCTTAAAAGAATGCTATAATGAAAAAGCTTACACATACATCTTTTGTATTTTTGCCACCATTCAAAAAAGTAGATTCCTAAAAACACAATTGCTAAGTCAAATATGTATGTAGTTNGGTCAAATATGTATGTAGTTATTGTAGATATTCCAAATTTCCATATGTATATATCTCTCAGTAATATATTTCCCTGAAGACTCACCAACAAATTGCATTGTAATTCTAGATCTTTTTTTCAAACTAATAAATAAGAAATGGTAGCTCAGTGTCATTTTAATTTCTTTTTTGTGTGTGTTATATGTGGGGTTTAC
>NW_023244524.1:0-1716 GCF_002007445.2 Ailuropoda melanoleuca
CCTTAAAAGTCTCACATTCAGAAAAAAAAAAAATTTTTTTTTTTTTTAAACATTTTGATCACTGGATGCCCATGTTGACAGCTGCATCTGAGATGGCATGAATTCTGGGCAGTTTACAAGTCAGAGTAAGACACGGGGCTCGGCCTGGACATCTTCCTAATTCCAGAACTGTGGAACCAGATCTGCTGTGGGGAGGAAAACAGCAATAGTAACAGGCAGAGAGGCTGCTCACTTGTTATGGGGTAAACAGGGAACATTTTACCCAAAAATTCCCCAAAGTGATTTTCTGGAAGTTGTCTTGGCAACCGAAGCAAACTTGAGTTCCAGCAAAGACCTTGGAGATCTTCTGGCAAAGATGGAACAACAGTTAAGAAAACTGTTCCCTGCAAGCTTCTAAAAAGAATTTGCAACCAGAAAGACAGGGAAAGAAGCCTGGCTCTGTTTTCGTCATAATAGGCTGGATGCAATTTGACTTCTCTCCTCCATGGAAGTATTTTCCAGAACCTTGTGCCTTAAAGAGCTTAAGTCAAGAAAATGAAGACATTTTTAGCACCAATCTGCTGTATCCACAGCTGGGTTTTTGCTGTAAGTGCTCAGAGTATACCTTAATGAGCAATGATGTCAATGTTTTGCCCCTCGAAACTCTAGGTTCAAGGACCTCAAAGATTCAAATGTCTTTTTTTGGCCCAATATCCTAAGTTCTGAACATTTGAGGCAAGTCTTTCTACTTCTAAATCTGGCCAATCCTAGTTGTCTTCGATGTCCAAGGAGTCTAAATATGGACAGAAGGACTCTGTTAGCATTCAAAGCGTCACCAAATAAGGCAAAGGAGGTGTGTAGTGCTTTGTTTTTTTATATAATTGAACAATTTGACAGTGGGGTCCAGTTTTTCTCTTAGATCACCAGGTGGTTTAGGAAACAACTACTGGACACAGGGTGTCCCAGAAAATGTAAGTAGATATTTGCTCCATATCTGGAAAATCAACCAGCGTGTGAGAGCATAATTCCCATTCCAAACATCTCTGCTTAGCTTCTGGTCCCCATTTAACTCACTGACTTCAATCCCTTTTTGCATGGCCTCAAAGACACCCAGCTTTAGTGGTGGTCCCCAGTGGCAGAGTTTGGGAGGCAGTGTTTCCCCTTCCACAGGAACTCGAGTGACATTTCATAGGCATGCAACAGTGGAACGCAATCCCCTTCGATGGGAGAGCCATCAAAACTACAAGCAAAACTAGCATGATTACATGCTTTGCAAAGCACGACCTGGCCACCCTCAGCCGTTATCAACATGGCCCCGAACCCAGAAATATTTCAAAATTTCTTTTTTATTTTCTCTTTGGCAGTCCTCAAGATGAAAGATTTCCTAAGTTTTTTCCCATGAATCTAATTTTTTTTCAAATTTTAGCAATGTGTTATTTTATATGAAATATTCATAGCCCTTATAAAATCCTACTAATATGTTCCAAGAGTGGCAAATCGTATGTGCTGGGGAGAACCAGATTTTACAGTAAAGATTTTGAATGAGGTTTGATTTTTTTTTTTTTTAACTAAAATCTTGTTCAAATTAAGAGAGCCACATGGGATGACCGTCTAGCAAGCTTTTAAAATTTTCTACATTTGTCACACTAAGGATGTTGAAAGCTATCCTTTTCTAAATATGCGAATCCCTACTCACCATAAAACTCAAACTGTCATTCTTGGTAGCCATATTAAAAG
>NW_023244525.1:0-13398 GCF_002007445.2 Ailuropoda melanoleuca
TGTACTGTATGGTGATTAACACAATATAATAAAATAAAATTAAAAAAAAAAAAGAACATGGTCTATTCTTTAGAATGTTCCATGGGCATTAGAATAGAATGAGTATTCTTTGGTACTGCGGTGTAGTGTTCTATATCTATGAGGTCCAGCTCGTCGAGTATGATATTCAAAGCCTTTGTTCCTTTACTAGTTTTTGCATGGGTGTTCTGTCTATTTCTGATAGTGGGTTGTTGAGTTCCCCTACTAATAATGTATTTTTATCTATATGTCTCTTTATTCTGGTTAAGAGTTGGCTTGTGTATCTTGCTGCTCCCCTGTTGGGGGCATTNGTTGGGGGCATTGATATTTATAATTGTCATCCCCATTTGTTGGATACATCCTTTAAGAATAATACAGTGTCCTTCTGTGTCTCTAACTATAGTCTTTAGTTTAAAATTGCTACCCCATCCTTCTTTTGAGGTCCATTTGCGTGAAAGATGGTATTCCATCTCTTTACTTTCAGTCTGAATGTATCCTTGGGTTCAAAATGAGTCTCTTGTAGACAGCAAATATATGGGTTATGTCTTTTTATCCAGTCTACAACCCTGTGGTGTTTTATGGGAGCATTCTGGCCATTTATGTTGAGACTGAGTATTTAGAGATATGATTTTAATGATGCCATATTGCCAGTACAGTCTTTGTTTCTATCGATTTTGACTTTCTCTTCTGTATTACTCTTGGGGCCTTTTTACCTTTATAGAACCCCCCTTAATATCTCCTGTAGGGCTGATTTCGTGATTACAAAATTGGTCAATGACTGGCTTATGGAAGGACCTTATTTCTCCATCAATTCTGAATGACAGCTTTGCAGGATAAAGGATCCTTGGCTGCATGTTTTTCTCTGAAAGAGCTTTAAAAATGCCCCACCAAGCCTTTCTCTCATTCCAGGTCTGTGTAGACAGGTCTGATGTAATTCTGATACCTTTGCCTTGGTACGTGAGAAATTTCTTTGCCCTCTCTGCTTTCAATACTGTATCCTTGGATCTAATATTTGTGAATTTCCCTATGACGTGACTTGGCGTAGGTTTGTCGTGGTTGAGCTTGGGAGGGGTCCTCTCTGCCTCTTGGACATGAATGTTTGTTTCCTTTGCTAGTTTAGGGAAGTTTTCAGCTACAGTTTGTTCAAATATCTCTTCTAGACATCTGTTTTTCTCCACCCCCTTGGGGATGCTGATGATTCTGACATTGGATCGTTTCATTGAGTCAGTGATCTCCCGTATTCTACATTCGTGTGTGTGGATTTTTTTAAGTCCAAATTTTATTTTAGCTTTTTCTTCTACTAACCCATCCTCCAATTCGCTAATACNTTCTCCCGTATTCTACATTCGTGTTTGTGGATTTTTTTAAGTCCAAATTTTATTTTAGCTTTTTCTTCTACTAACCCATCCTCCAATTCGCTAATACATTCTCCTGCTTCAACGACCCTGGCCATCAGAGCCTCTAGTTTTGACTGCATTTGGCTCATAGAATTTTTAATTTCTGCCATATTCACTCTCATTTCCACTCTTAGAGATTCTATATTCTCATTAACATTTTTGTTAATACTTTTTTCAAGTCTACACATCATCTTGACCATTGTTACTCTGAATTCCATTTCTGATAATTTGGTTATATCCATATCCATTAGTTCTGTGGCAGAGGCCACAGACTCATTGTCTTTTCTTTGCTGGGGGGGATTTCTCCTTCTGTCATTCTGATGAGGAGAGGTTGCGGGGTTGTCCAGAGCCCAAATTATTGACTGGGACCTAGGCCGTGCGCCCTTGTTTTATAGGGTTCTTAGGGATGTGTGCTTCTTGATTTTTCAGTCTGCCTTCTGGGGAGGGGCCTGCCTCACCGATACTCAGGCAACCCTCTTCGGGTAGAGTCTCCATGTCCCCTGCGAGGTGGGATGGGGATGGGCACACTGTGAGCCAGTCTTTCCAGGCTTTTGTTCTCTGGCAGCTTTCCCTGTCAGTTTGCTATGCCTCTTCTGAGAGTCAGAGCAGCAGTGGCCAAATCTCAGCCTTTGTCTTAGAAGAGAGGGATTGTGGACTGTTCTCCAGTGATGTTTGGCCACTCTAACTCTTTTTCTGTTGGTGCTACTCAACCCTGTAGCATCCCAGGATGTGCGCACCACACCCGGCTTCCCAGCCCTCACTTCAAGGGCCAGCGCATCTCTGTCCTTTGTGTTTCTAAGACTGCCAGCCTCCAGCTGCCCCTGTGTGCTCCTGGAGCTCCCGGTCTCAGTCTGGTTCCAATGAGCATACCGGAGCTCCGTGAAAAGTTGGTATTGCGTGCTCCCTGCTCACGGTCTCAGTCTGTTCTCTCATGGGTGCCGGTCTGTGAGTCCGCCAGCTCCCCCGTGCAGGTGGTTACTGCTTCCTGGCAACCGAAAGTGGTGGCTCCCTCCCCCTTCCATTCATCTTCCAATATCTGTGCATGGTTTCATGGTTCCCTGCTTTGTACCTCAATACTCAGCACTGGAAATGTTCATTTGTAGAGATCCAGATGTATCTTCCTGCATCTCAGGCTGATTCTGTGGATGTTCAGGCTGGTCTGGTACCTATCCAACTCAACTCAGGGGACTGGCTGAAAAGGGGTCCCATACTCCACCGCCATCTTCACCAAATCCTATCATCTATAGTAACTTCTTACAGAGATATGTCTTCTGAGGCAAGGGAAGCAAAAGCAAAAATGAACTATTGGGACTTCATCAAGATAAAAAGTCTATACACGAATAATGAGACAAAAGAAAGAGAAATTAGGGAATCCTTCCCATTTCCATAGCACCAAAAACCATACATTACCTTGGAATTAACTTAACCAGAGATGCAAAGGGTCTATATTCTAGACACTATAAATCACTCTTGAAAGTCATGGAGGAAGACGCAAGAAGATGGAAAAATTTTCCATGCTAATGGATTGGAAGAATTAAGACAGTTAAAATGTCCATGCTACCCAGAGCAATCTACACTTTCAATGCTATCCCGATAAAAATACTGATGACATTTTTCAAAGAACTGGAACAAATAGTCCTTAAATTTGTATGGAACCAGAAAAGGCCCCGAATTGCCAAGGAACTGTTTAAAAGGAAAAAACAACAGTGGAGGCATCACAATGCCAGATTTCGAGCTACACTACAAAGCTGTGATCACAAAGACAGCATGGAACTGGCACAAAAACAGACACATAGACCAATGGAACAGATTAGAGAGCCCAGAAATGGACCCTCGGCTCTTTGGGCAACTAATGGTTGATAAAGCAGAAAAAAAAATCTGGAAAAAAGACAGTCTTCAATAAATGGTGCTGGGAAAATTGGACAGCTATGTGTAAAGGAATGAAACTTGACCATTCTCTCACACCATACACAAAGATAAACTCCAAATGGATGAAAGACCTCAATGTGAGACAGGAATCCATCAAAATTCTAGAGGAGAACATAGGCAGCAACCTCTACGACATCGGCCAAAGCAACCTTTTTCATGACACATCTTCAAAGGCAAGATAAACAAAAGATAAAATGAAGTTGTGGGACTTCATCAAGATCAAAAGCTTCTGCACAGCCAAGGAAACAGTCAAAAAAACTAAGAGGCAGCCCACTGAATAGGAGAATATATTTGCAAATGATGCTGCAGTTAAAAGACTGTTAATCAAGATCTAGAAAGAATTTCTCAAACTCATATGCGAGAAACAAATAAACAAATCATAAAATGGGTAGAAGTTATGAACAGACACTTCCAATGAAGACATACAAATGGCTAACAGACACATGAAGAAATGTTCAAAATCATTAGCCATCAGGGAAATTCAAATCAAAACCACACTGAGATACCACCTTACGCCAGTTAGAAAGGCAAAAATGGACAAGGCAGGAAACAACAATTATTGGAAAGGATGTGGAGAAGGGGGATCTCTCCTACATTGTTGGTGGGAATGCAAGTTGGTACAGCCACTCTGGAAAACAGTGTGGAAGTCCCTTAAAGAGTTAAAAATTGTGCTACCCTATGACCCAGCCATTGCAATACTGGGCCTTTACCCCAAAGACACAGACGTAGTGAAGAGAAGGGTTATATGCACCCCGATGTTCATAGCAGCATTGTCCACAATAGCCAAATTGTGGAAAGAACCGAGATGCCCTTCAATAGATGACAGTCTCTTCAATAAATGGTGTTCGAAAAATTGGACAGCTACATGCAAAAGAATGAAAGTTGACCACTCTCTCACACCATACACAAAAATAAACTCCAAATGGATGAAATACCTTGATGTGAGACAGGAATCCATCAAAATTCTAGAGGAGAATATAGGCAGCAACCTCTATGACATTGTACAAAGCAACCTTTTTCATGACACATCTTCAAAGGCAAGATAAACAAAAGATAAAATGAAGTTGTGGGACTTCATCAAGATCAAAAGCTTCTGCACAGCCAAGGAAACAGTCAAAAAAACTAAGAGGCAGCCCACTGAATAGGAGAATATATTTGCAAATGATGCTGCAGTTAAAAGACTGTTAATCAAGATCTAGAAAGAATTTCTCAAACTCATATGCGAGAAACAAATAAACAAATCATAAAATGGGTAGAAGTTATGAACAGACACTTCCAATGAAGACATACAAATGGCTAACAGACACATGAAGAAATGTTCAAAATCATTAGCCATCAGGGAAATTCAAATCAAAACCACACTGAGATACCACCTTACGCCAGTTAGAAAGGCAAAAATGGACAAGGCAGGAAACAACAATTATTGGAAAGGATGTGGAGAAGGGGGATCTCTCCTACATTGTTGGTGGGAATGCAAGTTGGTACAGCCACTCTGGAAAACAGTGTGGAAGTCCCTTAAAGAGTTAAAAATTGTGCTACCCTATGACCCAGCCATTGCAATACTGGGCCTTTACCCCAAAGACACAGACGTAGTGAAGAGAAGGGTTATATGCACCCCGATGTTCATAGCAGCATTGTCCACAATAGCCAAATTGTGGAAAGAACCGAGATGCCCTTCAATAGATGACAGTCTCTTCAATAAATGGTGTTCGAAAAATTGGACAGCTACATGCAAAAGAATGAAAGTTGACCACTCTCTCACACCATACACAAAAATAAACTCCAAATGGATGAAATACCTTGATGTGAGACAGGAATCCATCAAAATTCTAGAGGAGAATATAGGCAGCAACCTCTATGACATTGTACAAAGCAACCTTTTTCATGACACATCTTCAAAGGCAAGATAAACAAAAGATAAAATGAAGTTGTGGGACTTCATCAAGATCAAAGGCTTCTGCACAGCCACGGAAACTGTCAAAAATACTAAGAGGCAGCCCACGGAATGGGAGAATATCTTTGTAAATGACACTATAGATAAAAGACTGGTATGCAAGATCTACAAAGAACTTCTCAAACTCAATACACGAGAAACAAATAAACAAATCAAAAAATGGGCAGAAGATATGACCAGACACTTTTCCAATGAAGACATAGAAATGGCTAACAGACATATGAAAAACTGTTCCAAATCATTAGCCATCAGGGGAAATTCAAATCAAAACCACATTGAGATACCACCGTACGCCAGTTAGAAAGGCAAAAAAAGACAAAGCAAGAAACAACAATTGCTGGAGAAGATGTTGAGAAAGGGGATCCCTCCTCGATTGTCGGTGGGAATGCAGGTTGGTACAGCCACTCTGGAAAACAGTGTGGAGGTCCCTTAAAAAGTGAAAATTGAGCTACCCTATGATCCAGCCATTGCCTTACTGGGTGTTTACCCCAAAGTTACAGACGTAGTGAAGAGAAGGGCCATATTCACCCCAATGTTCATAGCAGCATTTTCCACAATAGCTAAATCGTGGAAGGTGCCAAGATGCCCTTCAACATATGACTGGATTAAGAGGTTGTGGTCCATATATACAATGGAATATTACTCAGCTATCAGAAGTAATGAATTCTCAACATTTGCTGCAACATGGAGGGCATTGGAAGACATAACGCTATGTGAAATAGGTCAAGCAGAGAAAGACAGTTATCATATGGTTTCTCTCATCTATGGATCATAAGAACTAGGAAGATCGGTAGGAGAAGAAAGGGATAAAGAAAAGGGGAGGTACTCAGAAGGGGGAATGAAGCATGAGAGACTATGGACTCTGAGAAACAAACTGAGGAATTCAGAGGAGAGGTGGGGGAATGGGATAGACTGCTGATTGGTAGTAAGCAGGGCATGTATTGCATGGTGCACTGGGTTTTATGCACAACTAATGAATCATAGAACTTTGCATCAGAAACCAGGGATGTGCTGTATGGTGACTAACAATATAATAAAAAATCATTAAAAAAACCCAGATGACTGCATTAAGAAATTGTCATCCGTATATACAATGGAATATTACTCAGCTATCAGAAAGAACGAGTTCTCAACATATTCTGCAACATGGATGGCACTGGAGGAGGTAATTCTAAGTGAAATAAGTCAAGCAGAGAAAGACAATTATATGATTTCTGTCATCTATGAAACAAAAGATCTAGGAAGATCGGTTTGGAAGAAAGGGATAAAGAAAGGGGGGGTAATTAGAAGGGGTAATGAAGCATTGGAGACTATGGTCTCTGAGAAACAAACTGAGGGCTTTAGAGGGGAGGGGGTGGGGAATGGGATGGAGTGGTGATGGGTAGTGAGGAGGGCACGTGTTGCATGGTGCACTGGGTGTTATGCACAACTAATGAAGCACCAAGCTTTACATCTGAAACCAGGGATGTACTGTATGGTGACTAACATAATATAATAAAAAAATTAAAATAAAAAAATAAAAAAAGTTTCTGCACAGCAAAAGATATAATGAACATAACTAAAAGGCAGCATAAGAATGGGAGAAGATATTTACAAATGACATATCTGATAAATGTTGGTGTCAAAATATTTAAAGAACTTGTAAAACTGAACACCCCAATAATAAATAAATGGGTACAAGACATGAGTAGACATTTCTCAAATGAAGACATACAAATGGCTAACACACATATGAAAAGATGGTCAACATCACTCATCATCAGGGAAATACAAATAAAAACTACAATGAGATATCATCTCATACCAGTCAGAATGGCTAAAATTAAGAATGCAGGAAGAAATAGGTTTTGGTGAGGATGAGGAGAAAGGGGAACCCTCTTATACTGTTAGTGGGAACTGGGAGCAACCACTCTGGAGGACAGTATGGAAATTCCTCAAAAAGTTTAAAATTGAACTACCCTATAACACAGCAGTTGCACTACTAGGTACTTGTCCAAAGGATACAAAACTGATTAGAGGTGATACATGCATAGTGATGTTTGTAGGAGCATTTTCGACAATAGCCAAATTATGGAAAGTGCCCAATGTCATTTGACTGATGAATAGGTAAAGAAGAGAATATATAATTATATATAAAATATATAAAAATTTAAAAATATATATATATATACACACACAATGAAATATTACTTGGCCATAAAATAGAATGAAATCTTGCCATTTACAACAATGTGGATGGAACTAGAGAGTATTATGCTAAATGAAATAAGTTAGAGAAAGACAAATACAAGGATTTCACTAATATGTTTAACTTAAGTAATGAAACAGTTGAACATGGGCCAAAAAAAGGGAGGCAAACCATGAAACAGACTCTTAACTGTAGAGAAGAAACTGAGAGTTGATGGAGGAAGGTGGGTGGGGGATGGGTTAAATGGTTGATGGGTATTAAGGAGGGCACTTATTACGATGAGCACTGGGTGTTGTATGTAAATGATGAATGAACAACCTGAAGCTAATATTACACTGTATGTTTAGTAATTGGAATTTAAACCAAAATTTGAGAAAGAAAAAAAAAAAAGAATGAAATCTTGCCATTTTGACAACATGGATGGAACCTGAGGCCATTATGCCAACTGAAATGCAGCATATAGATAAAGACAAATACTGTGTTATCTTATATTGGAATCTAAAAAAAAAAAAGCCAAGATCATAAATACAGAGAACAGATTCATGGTTGCCAGAAGTGGGAGTTGGGAGTTGGTGGTGGATGAAATTGGTGAAGGGGGCTAAAAAAATGTCCGTCTATGGTCAAGCTTCATGCATAGTAACTGGTATTTAGTTAAATGCAAATTTCTTTTCTTTCTTTTTTCTTTTCTTTTCTTTCTTTTTTTTCTTTTTTCTTTCTTTCTCTTTCTCTCTCTCTTTCTTTCTTTCTTTCTCTCTCTTTTTCTCTTTCTTTCTCTTTCTTTCTTTCTTTCTTTCTTTCTTTCTTTCTTTCTTTCACTTTCTTTCTTAATATCTCCTGTAGGGCTGGTTTCTTGGCACGAAATTGATCAGTGACTGGCGATTCTGGAAGGTCCTTATCTCTCCATCAATTCTGAATGACATCCTTGCTGGATAAATGATCCTTGGCTGCATGCTTTTCTCTGACAGAGCTTTAAAAATAACCCCCCAACCCTTTTTCTCATTCTAGGTCTGCATAGACATGTCTGACGTAATCCTAGTGTTTTTGCCCTTGTACATGAGAAATTTCCTTGCCCTGGCCGCATCAATACTGTATCCTTGGACCTAATATTTTTGAATTGCACTATGATGTGATGTGGTGTAGGTTTGTCATGGTTGAATTTGGAAGGTGTCCTCTATGCCTCTTGGACACGAATGCTTGTTTCCTTTGATAGATTGGGGAAGTTTTCAGCTACAATTTGTTCAAATATCTCTTCTAAATGTCTTTCTCCACCCCCTCGGGGATGCTGATGATTCTGACATTGGTACGTTTCATTGAGTCAGTAATCTCCCGTAACCTACATCCTTGAGATTGGATTTTTTTGAGCCAAATTTCTCTTTTAGCTTTCTCTTCTACCATCCCATCTTCCAATTCACTAATTCGTTCTTCTGTCTCATTTACTCTGGCCATCAGAGCATCTAGTTTTGTCTGCATTTGATTCATAGCATTTTTTATTTCTGCCAGATTCACTCTCATTTCCTCCCTTAGAGATTCTATATTCTCGTTAATATTTTTGTTAATATTTTTTTCAAGTCTACACATCGTCTTGACCATTGTTACTCTTAACTCCCTTTCTGATAATTTGGTTATATCCATATCCATCAGTTCTGTGGCAGAGGCCACAGACTCATTACCTTTTCTTTGCTGGGACGGATTTCTCCTCGTCATTCTAATGGGAGAGGTTATGCGGTTCCCCAGAGCCCAAATTATTGACAAGGACACAGGCAGTGTGCTCTTGTTTTATAGGGCCCTTAGGGATGTGAGCTTCTTGATTTTTCAGCCTGCCTTCTGGAGGAGGGGCCTGCCACACTGATATTCATGTAACCCTGTTTGGGAAGAGTTTCCCTGTCCACTGTGAGGGGGGATGCAGATTTGCACAGTGTGATTGGTACTTCTGGGCTTATGTTCTCTGGCGGCTTTCCCTGGCGGTTTTCTCTGACTCTTCTTTTTTATTTTATTTTATTTTATTTTATTTTATTTTATTTTATTTTATTTTATTTTATTTTATTTTATTAGAAGAAAAAACGAAAATAGAAGCTGGTCTTAAAAAAATCCACGCCCACGAATGTAGATTACGGGAGATTACTGACTCTATGAAACGATCCAATGTCAGAATCATCGGCATCCCTGAAGGGGTGGAGAAAAACAGAGGTCTAGAAGAGATATTTGAACAAATTGTAGCTGAAAACTTCCCTAATCTAGCAAGGGAAACAAGCATTCGTGTCCAAGAGGCAGAGAGGACCCCATCCAAGCTCAACCAGGACAAACCTACGCCACGGCATGTCATAGTGCAATTCGCAAATATTAGATCCAAGGATACAGTATTGAAAGCGGCCAGGGCAAAGAAATTTCTCACGTACCAAGGCAAAGGTATCAGGATTACGTCAGACCTGTCTACAGAGACCTGGAATGAGAGAAAGGCTTGGGGGGGCATTTTTAAAGCTCTTTCAGAGAAAAACATGCAGCCAAGGATCCTTTATCCAGCAAAGCTGTCATTCAGAATTGATGGAGAAATAAAGACGTTCCAAAATCGCCAATCATTAACCAATTTCGTAACCACGAAACCAGCCCTACAGGAGATATTAAGGGGGGCTCTATAAAGGTAAAAAGGCCCCAAGAGTGATACAGAGCAGCAAGTCACAACCGATACAAAGACTTTAAAGAGAAATGGCATCATTAAAATCATATCTGTCAATAATCTCTATCAATCTAAATGGCTTAAACTCTCCCATAAAACGCCACAGGGTTGCAGATTGGATAAAAAGACATGACCCATCCATTTGCTGTCTACAAGAGACTCATTTTGAACCCAAAGATGCATTCAGACTTAGAGTAAGGGGATGGAGTACCATCTTCCACGCAAATGGACCTCAAAAGAAAGCTGGAGTAGCAATTCTCATATCAGATAGACTGGATTTTAAACTAGAGGCCATAGAGAGAGATACAGAAGGGCACTATATTATTCTTAAAGGAAGTATTCAACAAGTGGATATGACAATTATTAATATATATGCCCCCAACAGGGGAGCAGCAAGATACACAAGCCAACTCTTAACCAAAATAAAGAGACATATAGATAAGAACACAGTAATAGTAGGGGACCTCAACACCCCACTATCAGAAATAGACAGAACACCCTGGCAAAAACTAAGCAAAGAATCAAAGGCTTTGAATGCCATACTCGACGAGTTGGACCTCATAGATATATATAGAACACTACACCCCAGAACCAAAGAATACTCATTCTATTCAAATGCCCATGGAACATTCTCAAGAATAGATCATGCTCTGGGACACAAAACAGGTCTCAGCCAATACCAAAAGATTGAAATTATCCCCTGCATATTCTCAGACCACAACGCTCTGAAATTGGAACTCAACCACAAGGAAAAACCTGGAAGAAACTCAAACACTTGGAGGCTAAGAACCATCCTGCTCAAGAATGACTCGATAAACCAGGAAATCAAAAAACAAATTAAACAATTTATGGAGACCAACGAGAATGAATACACAACGGTCCAAAACCTATGGGATACTGCAAAGGCAGTCCTAAGGGGGAAATACATAGCCATCCAAGCCTCACTCAAAAGAATAGAAAAATCTAAAATGCAGTTTCTATATTCTCACCTCAAGAAGCTGGGACAGCAACAGAAGGACAGGCCTAACCCACCGACAAGGAAGGAGTTGACCAAAATTAGAGCAGAAATCAATCAATTAGAAACCAGAAGTACAGTAGACCAAATAAACATGATGAGGAGTTGGTTCTTTGAGAGAATCAATAAAATTGATAGACCACTGGCAAAACTTGACCAAAAACAAAGAGAAAGGACTGAGATTATTAAAATTATGACTGAAAAGGGAGAGGTCACGACCAACACCATTGAAATTGGAAGGATTATTCTCTGACTCTTCTGAGAGTCAGAGCAGCAGTGGCTGAATCTGATCCTCTGTCTCAGAACAGAGAAATCGCAGTCTGCTCTCCACTGAGCTCTTCTGGCCTCTTTAACTCTGTTTCTGTTGGTGCTGCTAAAAACCCTGCAGCCGGCATCGGCATCCCAGCCCTCACTTCCAGGGCTGGCACGTCTCTGTCCTTTGTGTTTCTAACACCGCTAGCCGCCAGCCGCCCCCGCGTGCTCCCTAGTTCCCTGTTTCAGTGTGGTTTGCACGCACTCTGGAGTTTTTCAGTCTGTTCGCACTCATGCTCCTGATCTCCCGGTCTCAGTCCAGTTACAGTGAGTGCACTGGAGCACCGGTTTTCAGTTTGGATGCCCACGTATTCACAGGCTTATGATCTCAGTCTTTTCTCTTATGGGTCCCGGTCTGTGAGTCTGGCCGCTCCCCAGTCCAGGTGGCTGCCGCTTCCCAGGCCCGAGCACAGAGGCCTCCTCCCCCTTCTGTTTCTCTTCCAATATCTCTGTGCGGATTCATGGCTCCCCACATCCTACCTCAATACTCAGTGCTGGCGATGCCCTTTTGTAGAGATCCAGATGTATCTTCCTGCATCTCAGGCTGATTCTTTGGGTTTTCCAGATGGTCTGTTACCTCTCCAGCTTGGCTAAGGGACCAGCTGAAAAAGGGGACCCCTACTCCTCCGCCATCTTAACTCCTCATGACCTAATGCAAATTTAAATAACGATGATAGACTCTATTATTTACCCATAACTTTGATTAAAGTGTCAAAGTTGATAGTATGAATATTTATTTTTTAAAAATTTTATATATTTATTGGACAGAGAGAGAGACAGCCAGCAAGAGAGGGAACACAAGTAGGGGGAGTGGGAGAGGAAGAAGCAGGCTCCCAGATGAGGAGCCTCATGTGGGACTTAATCCCAGAACTCTGGGTCATGCCCTATGCCAAAGGCAGATGCTTAATGACAGAGTGACCCAGGTGCCCCGATAATATGAACTTTTGACCCAGTGCTGGGAAATGGAAACTTTTGTATCTCTCTAATAGGAGTGTTAATTGATAATTACTTTAATGGTCAATTTGGCAATACCTATTAAATTTAAAATTGAATTGCACACACCCTACGTGCCAGTAATTCCATTTCTAGAACTCCACCCTAAGGAAACACATGCATGGACAAGGATACAAGGGCAAGATATTTATTGTAGCATTGTTTGTAATACTGAAAAACTCAAAGCACCTTAAATGCCTCCCAATAGATAAATGGCTAAATAAATATTGGTATATCCTTATTATGGAATTCTACATTGCAATTAAGAAGAATGAACTAGTTTTATATAAATCAACATTTCCAAGCATTGTTCAGTGAAAAATGTATAATGAAAAACAATAAGTACAGTATGATCTGTTTGTTAAATATTTTATCTGTGACACTTTTTATCTGAGAAAAACACTTTTAAGGAATCTGGGAGGAATCAAGACCATCTACCCAGTGATTATCCCTGGAAATGAGAGGACAGGGTTTGATTTGAGATGAAGGTCAGCAGAGACTAGCTTTTTGTATAAATATTCTAATTTAAAAAAGGAAAATGTCCAAAGAGCCGAGGGTCCATTTCTGGGTTCTCTATTCTGTTCCATTGGTCTACGTGTCTGTTTTTGTGCCAGTACTGTGCTTTCTTTGTGATCACAGCTTTGTAGTACAGCTTCAAATCTGGCAACGTAAAAAAAAAAATCTGGCAACGTGATGGCACCAGCTTTGTTTTCCCCTTTCAACAATTCCTTGGCTATTCAGGACCTTTTCTGGTTCCACAAAAATTTAAGGGCTGTNACCTTTTCTGGTTCCACAAAAATTTAAGGGCTGTTTATTTCAGTTCCTTTTCCTTTTTAATAATATTTTTTATTATGTTAGTCACCATACAGTACAACCCTAGTTTTTGATGTAAAGTTCCATGATTCATTACTTGCATAT
>NW_023244526.1:0-1716 GCF_002007445.2 Ailuropoda melanoleuca
GGTCTCAGGCAGCTTGCCCTGTGTCCAGATTGCTTGGGGACCTGAGCGGGGCTGAGTCTTTAGGGGATCAGGGGCCCCCAACACGATGGAACCACACCTAAAGCCTGAACAGCAACAAGAACCCGATGGGAGGGGGGGGTTTTGACGAATAAAGCAAAGTTTCCACTTCTTCCTGTGCACATGAGGCACACGTCCGGAGACAGACAGCTGACCTACTGAGGACGTGTTTCCTGACTCATTATCACTTCCCTGGGGAGCCCCGATTCCTCCCGCCACTGCTCCCAATTAACTCACCCGCCACACGTGCACCAGCCGCGCGTGCACCAGCCGCGCGGACAAGCCCCAGTGAGCTGTTCCACTGCGGCTACGCCATCCCAGGCACGTCTCCAGGACAGTTCCTGCTCGGCTTGCCAGCAACCACGGGGGCTGGAGTATTCTCTGACCCAGAGAGAGCTGGGGGCTCGACCTCAAAGCTGGGTGAAACCGGGGTGCTCTGCGGGGCATTTTCCTGGTATCATCCACCAAAACCCCAACCACACCACCTCCCCAGCTCCTCTTCCCTTCCTTCAGGAGGCCTCTTTGGGGAACCCCGCGCTTTCCTCTTCGTCGCCGCCTGCCCACCCCTGTCCCAGTTTGTCCAGCTAACCATGCTGGAAAGACACTGCCTTTCCCGGTCCCCCAACGCGGGTGGGAGACAAAGGCTCATGCCACCCCGGACCAACCCTACCCCTCACTGTTGTGCCCCCACGGAAGGCAGCGCCCAGAATCTTTGGCCTGTTTTGCTGCAGGAAGCGAGACATTTTCAAGTTCAGGGTGAACTCCCAAGACACGTGGGCTGTGAAAATTCTCACCACAGAGGATGGAAAGTTAGGGGATGGGCCTGGCAGGGTGGGGATAAAGATGATGTGACCCCTTCCAACTCTGAGAGGTCCAGGTGAGTGAAGGAGGCCTTATTCTGGTCTAGATGCAGGGCTCAAGATCCCCCGTCCCTGAAATGGAGGCAGTGTGCGGATTAAGGGGTTTCTGTCTGTTGGGCTGCTGGGTAAAGGCAGGCAGGCACACGCACCCCCACATACCTCTTGGGGAACTGGACCCCTCCAAACCCAGTCCTCAATAGCACCCACTTGCTACTGATCCGACCACAGGAAACACGAAGAGCCCTGGGGCTGCCTCTCTTTCCCTGCGGTGCCTGGTTCTTGCCCTTCCGCAGCTGCCATCAGGCCCTCGTACGAACCCGGCAGGGCCAGCTACGAGGCGCACAGCTCCCAGCCCGGCGCCCAGGCTCAGCACAGCCCCCGGAGGGACGGCTGCAGCGCCACGAGATGGGACCGCAGCCCAGGAGGTGCCGTGCGAGGCCAACACACGGGAACCGAGGGGCCCCTTGTACCAACACTGCGGCCCGAGCTTGGACCCAGCTTCTCTCATCTTGGCCTTCGCGACGGTGGTGAGCCATGGGCCTAACCGTCCCCCTCGTATGGATGGAGAAACCGACACCAAAGAGAGCCAGAGGGACCTGGCCAAGGTCACACGGCTGGTCAGTGGCAGAGCCGAACCTTGGCTCGGGCCATTGGAGGCCGAAGTCAACAAGCCTCCGGTGAAACGCAGGGCGGCGCTCCTCCCCACCGTCCGCAGCCTGGCCCACCGGCCCCCGCGGCCCAGCTCTAGCATCTCCCAGCCGCCCAAGGCCACGTGCCCTTCCTGAGCCTCGGCTTTGCC
>NW_023244527.1:0-1717 GCF_002007445.2 Ailuropoda melanoleuca
AAAAAAAAAAAATTTCTCCTTCATTCCTACCTCCTTTCCTCTCTCCTCCTACACATCTCGGTATGCCTCCCTCACAGAGGAGGGGCCCCCAAAAAGTCATCATGTGCTCTGAGCCTCCTTACCTCCAACCAAGCCTAGTTCCACCTTCCTTGCGATATTTTCTGAATGCCAGGCCAGGCACGGGACCTGGAGATACCAGGATAAGCAGGGCAGGCTCAGCTCCCGCACAGCTCAGTTTTGTGGGCGAGCCTGCACAAGAAAACAGCCGAATGCTAAAATCTGGAAGTTGTACGGTACAAGAAAGCAGCAGCGATCCTGGGCTACCATTGATGGTTCAATAAGCAGCATTTACATCGTTACAACTCAGTAGACGTCCCAGCACTCAGAATCAGTCTAGGTAAGTAACATGAACCTAGGTAGGTAACATTATGACGGTTCCAGAACCCAAATCGAATGTCACAAATCTTCAAACAGAAGAAGTAGCGATGACAGAAACTGAGAAGTGAAAGTAGAGATGCGGCAAGATGAGGACCATGACCCTCCTTGGACCAGGCAGGGAGGCAGGAAATGGAGTCACCACTACCTAGAGTCACGAGGTCAGCAGGGCAGTCGCTGCCAACTCCAGGGAGCTCCCACCCACCCAGAGGGCTTGTGGGGAACATCTTCCTCGCTTAACCCGCAGATCTTCCACTTTGGGGGTGGGGGCGGCGGCAGGAATGCTAGGCTCCACTGGCCAAGGATGGACATTCCCAACCACTAAGAGTTGTCCTGCCCCAAACGCGGATTCCAAAGGCCAGAGCAGCAGTATACTGGTGGAACCCGCTAGAAGCACGACCGAATGGAGGTGTTGCGTCTGCAGACCAGGACCGGGGCCGAGAGGGGCGTGGACAAGACTCCTGTTCTCCATTATAAATCCTGTCCTGATTGTTTTAACCACTCGCATACATGATTTCATTCCTTTTTATTTAAAGGGCAATTTCAACTGCATGGAAAGGACTCTGACATAAAAGAACACGATCACTTTCAATGGAGGGATCAGCTACAATCTTTCATTTGATTTTTTTTTTTTTTTGAAACGGTTTCTTTTGCCAAATGGGCTTTGGTTTCAAAGGTATCCAGCTTGGGACCACAGACCAGCTGCATGTTCTTCAAGGAGAGGAAACCCCAAACCCTGACATCCTCTGATGCCTCCAAACTCCAGCCTAATCCCAACAAAGGGTTGCCCGAAATTCCCTGGACCTGATGACGGGCGCCACCATGTGGCGAAGACGTCTCGGCCATCTTCTGCTCACACCTGCTGACGTCAGGCTCCCGGGGAATTTCTAATTTTCGTGGGGTTCACACTCCTGCACGTTTGCTGCCAGCGACGGAGTTCCAACTGCATCTAATTCACCATTTGGGGTTTGCAGGATTCAAAGCTGTGTAAAACAGGACCTCGAGGCACCAGCCCGTGTCCCTTCAGGCTGATGTTACTTCTTGAAGATCCTTGAGCTCCTTAACTGTACGTGTCATTTGTATTTGCAGATGAAAGCAGGCCACGGAGCTGGCTGTGATCTATGATTGTTTGTTTTATATTCAGGATCAACAAAAAGCAATAAAGGGAGTCATTAAAGGATTCCATTTTCCAATTCGCCACACTTGCCTGCTCACCTTCAAAATCTAATCGATAATAATGAGGGAGACTTAATACAAGTTCAACCAAAAGTTCAAGTCGTGC
>NW_023244528.1:0-1717 GCF_002007445.2 Ailuropoda melanoleuca
TCTGTAGGTCATAACTATGACACAAATCCATGGCTTAAAACCAAAGTGAGGGCAGGCCTGCATTCCTTTCTGGAGACCAAAGGGGAGGATCTCCTTTCTTGACTTTCCCAGCTGCCTGCATTCCTTGGCTCATGGCTCCTTCCGCTATCTGCAAAGCCACCATTGGCCAGTCTTTCTTACATTGCATCCTCTGATTCTGACCCTCCTACCACCCTCTTTCACTTACAAGGACCCTTGTGATTACATTGGGCTCCCCCAGATAATTCAGGATTATCTCTTTATCTTAAACTCATCTGAGTAGCAACCCTACTTTCCCCTTGTCATATCACATGACATATTCCAGGCTCCTAGGAATTAGGACCTGAACCTCATTGGGAGGCCATTATTCTACCTATCATACTCCTGGATTTCCTCACTTCCCAGGGAGAAGATACACTATAAAATTTATTCTTCCCCCTCCCCCATCCTTTTTTGCCATCTCCCACCTCACCTCCCCTTCACAATAAGCCTTATAGTTCAGCCCACCCAGTGTGGAAACAGCATCTGCAGATTTCGAGGTGTCTCCCTGGACCCACTGGGGACTATCTCCAGCATGTCTGTTCATGTGGCATGCATTGTTGAGATCCAGGACTGGCTATGGAACAGACAGCTGCCACTGATGGCTGAGGTTCCCTGGGCCTCTGGGTCCTTACACCTCAGGGGGAGGATGTCACACTGGGTTAAGGATCCCATTTCTCAACCCCTGTGACCATGATGGTCCAATCACCCAAAATCAATTCATTCCTGAAAGATTAAAACCCACCAAAACAGGGCAGACTGCCCACATATCAGAACACCTATTTCCCAGTGTGGAACCGAGGCTATTTGGTAAGCTCAGAACCACAGGAAAACGCACAGAACCATAGGAAAAAGAACTTCAGTTGTCAGGCGGAGATATTTCCATCACATCACAAAAGCTTGACGACACAATTTCCTACCATCCAAATACTCTCATTAGGCGTCCTGAGAGGTTCCCATTGAGCATTTAAATAAGTGCTTCATACGCATATCCTCTCCCACCCTCATGGCTCCAAGATGTCCCCAAATATGTGATTTCTTCCTTCCCATCCTGCTGATATACCTCAGAACAGGTGCCCAAGGGCCATGTACTTTTATGCAAAGCACATGCTGAAGCTTTATCCATCCACAGGTGTCTGGGGGAGCCACCAGCATTTGCTGCAGATAGAGGGGTGGTGGGAGAATGGGGGTGGGGGTCCATCTAGTCCCAAGGTGAAAACTTTTCTTGCATGCTGTGAGATAGAATTACAGAATGAGAAAGTTGGAATAAGGAAGAGGGACCTCAAATTTCATCTAATCCAACCCCATCATTTTACAAATGGGGAAAACGTAAAAACAGTTTGCAAAATTAAAGTTTGTGTATAACTATAGGTATTATTGTCATCTTCATCATTATCACCGTCATCATCACCACTACCACCACCACCACCACCATGATTTGGGAGCCTGGATTCCACTGTCCACTGGTGAGTCACTTTGTTCAGGATCTTTTCTAGGGAACTGGATTTTCTCACCTCCCCTATGTAGAGCCCCTACAAACTCCTCTGGCTGTTAGACTGAGAAGGGGGGACAGCCTCAAGCTCAGGAGCGTCCTTGAGATGCTGTGAGCTTACCCTTGGGCAGCCACGGGCACGCCCTGGCCTCCAACCCTCCTGACTAT
>NW_023244529.1:0-1718 GCF_002007445.2 Ailuropoda melanoleuca
AAAAAAAAAAAAGAAACTGAAGTCTAAAGGTCTGCCTTCAGGATACCAGCTCCGTTGTGTTATTTGGGGTTGATGTGACTCGCAAGATTCCTTCCATGGAAAATGAGATCCTCAGAATCACATCATGGGGGTTGTAAAGACTTGTTCCTCAAAGTGGTCCATGGCCCAGCAGTATCAGCATCACCTGGACTTATTCGAAACACAGAATTTCAGGCCCCGAGCCAGTCCTCTAAAGATCAGGGTTATCTGAGGGATGAGCCTAGCAATCTGTTTTCAGAAGCTTTCCAGGTGACTCCCATGCATGCTCAACTGTGAGCAGCACTGCTTTAGAAAACTCAATGAATGAAATATAATTATGAACACTAATCTCCACAAATCCATTATCATTAAGTCAATCATGCACGATGAAAGGTTAGCCAGGCAAACTGGAGGCCTGGGAACAATTAGTGTCATCCAAATTGTGGAACATTTCTCTCTCTCTTTTTATTTAGTTAGCATTATTTGGACTTGGACGAGAACATTAAACATTCAGGAGATGAGGATTCTGTCTTTTAATTTCATAAATATCTATTGAGTTCTACCTGTATTCCAGGCCTTGACATATATGCTGGGGCTTCCGTGATGAAAATCTATGTGGTTCCTACCTTTGGAGAACTTCTGGCCACCAGGAAAGACAGGCAATAAACCAATCATAAGAGATGTAAAGGGTGTTACAGGAGAGGAGTCATTAAGTACTGTGAAAGCATCTAAATTGAGACTCTTACCAACAAGTCAGAGGATGGACATTAGGGAGTCTATGAACTCCCTAGATTTTGTTTACATTGGGAGACACATATGTCCATAGTTTCACTGTACTGGGGAGCAAGAGTTTTCAAAGAATTCCTTGAAATCCAAATATTTTAGGACCCCTGCTGAGATGAACCATGCATGCCAGTTTATTATCCCAGTGTCTGAATCCATTATTTTCATTTATAA
The DNA here is from genome assembly GCF_002007445.2 of Ailuropoda melanoleuca. Taxonomy (NCBI): domain Eukaryota; kingdom Metazoa; phylum Chordata; class Mammalia; order Carnivora; family Ursidae; genus Ailuropoda; species Ailuropoda melanoleuca. The sequence continues at coordinate 976 of NW_023244529.1, forward strand.
GATCTTCTTTTCCCCTCCTCCCTTAAGAAAAATTACTTTGGCCTGAATTACCTGAGTATAGATTCAAAAACCTGTTTACTCTGCAGCATAGAGCTATCCTTTCATTCTTCTATGAAAAATTGAAGACAAACTCTCTCCAGATGTGAGCTCAGTCAGGTGCACAGCTGCACTGCTTTATTATAAGATATGGATGTAAAAGAAATGTCCTCAGATGAGCTCTCAAAAGGACCTTCACTGACATTTGCTACCATTTAATTCACAGTTCTTAGAGATGAATGAGCAGTTCTGGGGGTGTAAGCTTAAAACCCTGCAAGTTGATTAAAAGCTGTGCTCAAATCCAGACCAATTAATAACTGAGTCCCCACGGGGTTAATATTAAGGGTGGCTGTTATTATGTTTTTCATCTTCATTTCAGGGTTTCTGCAAGTGGATTAATCAGCTCTTGTGTATTCATTCTCCCACCAGAGCAACAATTCATTTTGATTATTATGTTACAAATACCAGCGACATTCAATAGACCTTGCAGAGAAATTTTTATGAGTTTGAGCAAATATCCACTGCCGCACAAGACAGATCAGATAATAATAACAGCTGCAGGCTTTGGAACCTCCCAGGGTCCCTCAACAGCATGCGCTGGATTGGAATGTCAACCTGGTGATTTAGTTCACCCTTATTGCCTAAATCATTCCAGAATAAAGGCAAAGGTAGTACGTGTGTTTAAGATGTTGGCACTCGGGGTGGGG
>NW_023244530.1:0-1718 GCF_002007445.2 Ailuropoda melanoleuca
AAAAAAAAAAGAACTTTTGGATTTTTCTAATTTTACCCTAAGAGCAAATTGGAGTCTCAAAACAATCTTAAAAGGAGAGAAGTAGGAACTGTCATGATTCGATTTGCATTTGAAAGAATCCCTTGGCTGGAAACAAGTATGAGAGTGGGTAGACCTCAGCCGGGGGAAGGGGAGACTAATGGGGCCAGGGTGCTAGTTGTGGGGGAAGGGATGGATCTGCAAGATATTCGTGAGATAGAGCCCACAGAACCAGGGAATGGGCTCGCTCTAATTGGTGGCCATAAATCTCGATCTGTCGGGACAGTCTTGGTTTATGCCTATTGGTTCAACATAATTTTGAATGGTCCCTCCTTTTCCTTCCCAAAGTGGCCTTGTTTGGATCACAAACTATGTGGTTATCTTACCTGTGAGGCATGAGGGAAAGGGTGGTGGTGTCAAGAATAAATTCTGAGTCTCTGGCTTACGCAGCTGGAAGGATGGCATGCCGTTGCCTGAGATAGTGAACGGGAGAAAATCATGATCGTAGAGATGGTAATGTCTCAACCAATTCCATGGGGAGTGAAGTCAAATGCTTCTTCGGGCTTAACAGCATTGGCATTGAATGAGCATTGCTCATTCAACTGAGCAATTGTTGCCTGTTAGTACTGGTAAAAACAGGTACCATCCACTCCGTCGTGTGGTCCCACAGGCCCCACTGTGTGATATGGTCACCAAGGCTTCCTGGGGACTATGGCCACAGTTCACCCTAACCAACTAATCACGTAGGAAACACATGCTGGTCTCATGGGTATCACACACACCCCACAGCCATTTACTCTCTGGCTCAGGGGGACCACCACACAAATCCCCCCAGTGTCTGCTGGTGATGGAGGGGTTGCTGATGAGGACTGTGTCTGAAAGAGACTGTGTAAGTTCAAAGTGGGCACAGAGCAAAAGTAGCTGAGATTTCAAAAAGAAGGCAAACGGGAAAGATATAGTTACTGCTGTAGGCAAGAGAATGAGAACATGGGTTTCCGTTTCCCTATATTATACACCAGAATGTACACTTGCTTTCTGCTTAATCATGTTCTCCTCCCATAGATGCCTGATTGGTGGGTGACTTGATTGCAGTGAATCTTCCTCTCACGCCACACCGGCTGGCAGAGCAGGGAACTCCGCGCCCTTCTCCCAATCTCTGCTTCCAAAAACCTTCTCATCATTCAGGGACCCCCATGCCTTCTGGGACCTCCCCAGGGCAGCAAGCCGGACTGTCCCCCCCTGCCCCGATTCAATAAGGGTCTGAAGTGTGTCCACGAAGTGGACCTCTTCATAGAGATGGGATGCCTTTTTGTCAAACAACTAAGTGTTCTCCCCTTGACCAAGTGTTCTATTTGCTTATGTCTTTTTCTTATTAGTTTGTGGGATCTTTCTGTGTAATAGGCATATTGACTTTTAGCCTATAGGAAATAAAAATATGTCCCAGTCTATCATCTGTCTTTTGATTATGTGTATGGCATCTTTATATATATGAAAGACATCCACATGTATTTACATATATATACATTTGCATACACACACATATATATTTGCACATACATCTTTGGCTCTCCAGTGATCTTTCCTTCTTTCTTTCTTCCTTTTTTTTAAAAAAGATTTTATTTACTTATTTGACAGAGGAGAGAGACAGCCAGCAAGAGAGGGAACACAGCAGGGGGAGTGGGAGAGGAAGAAGCAGGCTC
>NW_023244531.1:0-1718 GCF_002007445.2 Ailuropoda melanoleuca
ACTAACATTTAACCTTCATGGAGCAGTCTCCTACATGTCAGCTACTTTTGAGTGCTTTTATATTCATTATTAAGCCATCACATCTTCACAATAACCCTATGAGATCAGATTTCTTAGTACCTCCATTTTAAGATAGGGAAACTGAGGCATAGAGAATTTAAGGATGTTGCTGAAGCAGGTGGAGCTGGGAATCAAACCTGGACTGTCTGGCCACATAGCCCAGATGTTAAATACCACACTGTATCATCTCCATATTGTGTTTTCTATCCTCCAAGAGCTTGTATACTATTGAGGGAGACAGATATACAAACAGATTAATTCTTATATTCTGTCACATGTCTATTAACATTGATTTACACAGAGTATTATGATGAAATAATAACAGAGATAGAACCTGGCAGATGTTGAATTTGGCAAACAGGGGAGAAGAGGGGCCAAGGAAGTAGCACCTGTCCTGAATGGGCCTTAAAATACGAAAAGGCAACAGGGTTGAGCCTTCTGGGCCAAGGGAGCCAAGACGTGAGGAATTATTTTGAAATTTTCTTTTTAATTCAGTAGCTTTAAATCATCTAACACTATGTTTTATCTTTGATTCTATTTTGCATTTGGATTGTATTTTACAACTGTGACTCTCTTCCTCAGTGGGGTAGGCAAAGCAAACACTGGTATTTCCTGCTTGAGAGATGCTGAAATGGTGTTGGAAGTGAAGTGGCACTACCACTGTTACATAGGCAAGCTAGTGGTGGAGCCAAGACACTGAGATTCCAGTTCCCTGATCTTTCCATTCGACTTTGGCTTTTATTTAGAAACTCAAGTTATAAGTTGCTGTGTTCCTGAAGTTAGAGTTTCTAAGTAACAGTGATGGTTATTGATTACTAAATGTTTATGAAAGAGAAGTATAGTGTTGAGTACTTAATATGCATACTCTTTCAAATAATTTAGAAACCCCTATGTGATAGATGTCACTGTTCCAATTTTATAAATTTTCCCAATGAAGTTTTTTCACCAAGATTGGTAATAAACAAAGCCAGACCTGACTCTAAAGACTTCAGTAAGCAAACAATTGTATTTAGTGGCCAAATCCAAATCAGCATTTGAATATCTGTGTGAATACATAGTCATTGGTAATATTCATAGTTGACAGTCTCACTTGGCAGTTCTTGGATACTCTTTCTTCTTTTGAAATCTGAATTTTGCCTCAGTTTTTGACTTCATGACAAAATAAACAAACAACAACAAATTTTCAGTGCTTTGTTTTCTCTAATGTACCACTGTTGTCCTTCATAACTTGACTTTTAGATCGAAGTCCATTATAAGGTAATATTTCTAAAAAGTATTCTATTTTCTTATTTCTATTTTATACTGGAAGGAATATGTGGGCAACTTATTAGCTGGTGGGAAAAAAGAGAGAGAGAGAGAATGAGAGAGGGAGGCATTGGTGTTGGCATTCCACCAACACCAAGTTTCTTGACTACATACCATACCCATCTTGGAGCTGGAGCACACATCTTAACTTTTATGAAGTTTGTATCATGTTCCGCTAATCACATGCTGTCTTCAGAACACCAAATAAAGCCAAATGCTATCATCTTTATGTCACAAAAGAGGAAACTGAGGCTCAGAGCAGTAGAGAGAATGCTGTAAGATGGCATGGTTTGAGGTAGAAGCAGGGTTCAAATAGATGTCTTTTCATTTCTACCTTACTATTTTGTCCTATT
>NW_023244532.1:0-1718 GCF_002007445.2 Ailuropoda melanoleuca
AGGGTGTCGTGGGAACTCCTGATTCACAGCTACGTCAGACAGAAGTGTGGGTGACCTCGGAATCCACGACCTGCAACAGACATCCCGTGGGACGGAGCCCGTCACCGGTGGGATCTGGGCTGGAGAGCATTTTGTCACTGCTGAGCACTCCGGAAACAGTCAAACCGGAAGGTCCTGATGATAAGCAGGAAGGACCACAAGGGTTCCTGGGGACCCGGCAGGTGACCTTTCAGAGGGTGTCAGTTCAGCTCTACTGCCCATGGGGCAGCCCCGCCCCCCCCGTCCCTCCCCCATCAGTGGAGGCTTCTGCCACAGAGGATGGAGCCCCTGGGGTCAGGACGTGAGAAGGGAGGTCTGAAGGGAACATTCCCGGTCAGCAGCTTGAAAATAACTCACTGCTTTGTGCAAGACAGGAAAAAAGATGCCTCATGGAGCCCCCTCCCCACGCTCAACTGGTGAATGTCCCACAAAGTGCTCGGTGGCTGGGTTAGGGGTGCTCGCTGTGAGCCCAGAAAGTTTCACTCATGGCTGAGTCACGAGTCAACCCAATCTTGGGGTGCTAACATCCTTCAGAAGCGGGGAGCTTCTAACAGTTTCTTCCTCCCACCCCAGATCTTTATAGAGCCCCTTGGTGGGGCCCAATCATTTGAGCCCTTCATTCTGCCCTATGTGCAGCGGGGACCATCACAGGGTGGGGCAGGACGTGTACAAAGCTGGATTCCTGTCCCCCAACAGCGCACATCCTAGGGGGACCCCAACGCCCAGAATGGTGATTCTCATGAGGAAAGCTCTGGAAAACAGATGGAACCATGAGCACGGAGTGTGGGAGTCAGGGAGAAGCAGCCACTTTTGGGAGATGCTACCTTCCCAAAAGGCGGCTCAGTTTAAATGTTTTGCCTGAGTGCCCCATCAGGTGCTGTGTCTGACCGGGGACAGTGGGAAGAGTGTGGATCCCAGGAGACAAAGGTCACTGAGAATGGTGCTACTCTCAAGGGGTCCCTCTTCCTTTAAAAGGCAACCATGCTAGTGGGTAGCCCCATCAGTCATGCACACTTTAGTATGAATTATTTCATTTAGACACTGGGTTTATTTTTTCCCCTGAAGAGTAGGTAAGAGCCTGAGATGGAATTTGGAGATAAGAGCCGGGGAGTGGGGAAGAGAGGAACATTTGGAAACGCAGAGAAATCCTGAGAAAAAGTAGGCTTAAAAAGACAGGGGTGTCGGGAGGAGCTAGTCAGTTGTCCTGTTCATTCATTACTTCGGAAAACATTTATCCAGCATCTACTGTGCCCCAGACATCACCCTGGGTTCGGAGGGCAGAGTGAACAGGACAGAAACCGTGCTATCCTCAAGGTCATGATGCTAGAGTCTCTAGGACCAAATGAAGGAAGGGTCGGTTACCCAGTGTGACACTGTGTGACACTAACAAACCGAATCAAAAGATTCTCCCTGTGGTACAGTCTAGCCCCTTCTGACAGCGTGAGGAAATAGAACATGCCCGCATATTCCTCCGAAAGCCCAAGAAGGAGGGTGGGTCCCCAAGGGACTGAGGTGTGCTGGGGTGGCTCGGAAGAGCCAAATGCTAAATTTGTAGGAATTTTGTGAGCTGGGTGTTAAAAACCGCCGGTGTTAAAAATGCAATGATCTAAACTTAGCAAATTATATTAAACACAAAGGTAGTAAGTACTTACCACTACTAGGACTTACGAACCTTCTAC
>NW_023244533.1:0-1718 GCF_002007445.2 Ailuropoda melanoleuca
ACAATTATCATATGGTTTCACTCATTTGTGGAACATAAGGAATAGCAGGGAGATCATTAGGAGAAAGAAGGTGTAAATGAAGGGTGGGTGTAACAGGGGGAGATGAACTATGAGAGTCTATGGACTCCAGGAAACAAACTGAGGGTTTTAGAGGGGAAGGGAGGTGGGGGGGATGGGCTAGCCTGCTGAAGGGTATTAGGGAGGGTATGTATTGCATGGAGAACTGGGTGTTATAGTGAACAATGAATCATGGAACACTACATCAAAACTAATGATCTACCATACGGTGCTTAACATATCATAATTTAAAAAAATAAATAAATAATAAATAAATACACATAGAGACTAGAAGTGAAAGGATGAAAAAATATTCCATACAAATGGAAAAGGGAAACAAGCTGGGGTAACAAAATTTATGTTACACAAAATAGATTTTAAAACAAGGAATGTATTTATCTTTCTCCAACTTATTTCACTTAACTTAATATCCTCTAGGTCCATCCATGTTGTCACAAATGTCAAGACCCCATTCTATTTTATGGGTAACATTCCAATATCATATATGTCACATCATCCTTACCATTTATTTCTTCAAGGACAGTTGGGTGGTTTCCATGACTTTGCTAATGTAAATATTGCTGCAATACACATATGAGTACAAATATCTTTTCAGATTAATGTTTTAGTTTTCATTGATTAAATATCTTGTAGTGGAATTATTGGTTCTCATGCTATATCTATTTTTAATTTTTTTGAGGAACCTCCAAAGTGTTTTCTAGAATGGCTGTACGAATTTACATTCCCACCAACAAATAACATTTGATTTCATGTATATGTAAAATCTGGGGGAAAAATTCAATCAGAGAAAGACAATTATCATTTGGTTTCACTCATATGTGGAATTTAAGAAACAAATCAGAGAATCATAGAGGAAGGGAGGGGAAAATAAAATAAGATGAAATCAGAGAGGGAGACAAACCATACAGACTCTTAACTGTCAGGAACAAACAGGGTTGCTGAAGGGGAGGTGGATGGGGCTGTGGTACCTGGGTGATGGGCATTAAGGAGGGCACTTGATGGAAGGAGCACTGGGTGTTATATGCAACTAATGGATCCCTGAACTCTACTTCTAAAAGTAATAATACACTATATGTTAATTAGCTGAATTTAAATAAAATAAAATTTAAAGTAAATAATTAAGCAAGCCTAAATGAATAAACAAACACAAAGCAGAGTAACATCTATAAATATAGAGAATAAATTGATTGTTGTCAGAAAGAAGAGAGTGAAAGGATGTGGAAAATATTGAAAGAGAGTTTGAAACACAGGCTTCCAGTTTAGGAATGAATACATCATGAGAATGAAAGATACACCTTAATTTAGTCAATTTTATTGTAATAGTGGTACATGGTGACAAATGGTAGCTACAATTGGGAGACCATAGCATAATGTATAAATTTATATGCTGTACACCTGTAACTTATGTAATATTGAATGTCAGCTAAACTTAAATTAAAAAAAATAATGGTAAGTTTCATGGGAATGAGAAACCAAAAATGGCTGCAGGTGGAGGAGGGCGAAGAAAGCTGCCTGGTTATTGGCCAGCTAAAGAGGGGAGGGAATAATCATCTGGGGATTGGCCAGGGAGAGAGGGATGGGGTCAGCCTCCTGGCAAATGGCCAGTGAGAGAGGGCAGGGACAGCTGCCTGACAATTGGC
>NW_023244534.1:0-1718 GCF_002007445.2 Ailuropoda melanoleuca
CTTCCTCTCCCACTCCCCCTGCTTGTGTTCCCTCTCTCGCTGGCTGTCTCTATCTCTGTCGAATAATAAAATCTTAAAAAAAAATAAAAAAAAATGAAGTTGTAAGGCCTTTATAAAGTGATATTTAACTCATTAACAAGGTGGATTTTACAGCTAAAAATATGTTTAAGGAAACAGGGTATGACAGTTCATATAAATGCCAAAATATCTAGATTTCCTATTTCTAGACCCCTAATTTCATATTCTTTTTACTCTATCTGGTTCCTTTTCCCCTTCGTGCCAGGAGCATGTACTTTCTATCTTCCCACTCATCAGACAGGATCGGAAAAGATCTTCAATGCTTACTCTTGTACAAAACGAGCTTTTATCACACAGTACCACCTCTAGATGAAGTCACCGACTTAACACCGCGTATTACCAACAAGGAAGCTCCATTTCAGGAAGCTTCGAGGGGGTTAGGAAGAAACGAGTTTTGAACGTGTTTTACCTGCTACCCTGGCCAGCGGCTTCACGCTGAGCCTCCGGGCCGCGTCTGTAGTCATCAGAACCACAGCAGCCGCGCCGTCGTTGAGCGTGCTCGCGTTGGCAGCTGTGATGGTGCCTGAAAGCAGCGGCGAGCATGAGGTCACAACACACTTCCACCCCGCAGTCACCTGGTTCAACTGAATGCACTCCTGCAGAGTACCACCTGGCTTGCTAGATGCGTGGACAATGACCAAGATGCACGGAGATCGTTCCTGCTTTCAGAGAATCTACACTGAGCCAACTAACAACTCCCATGAAAGTGCCTTTCTGTGTTAGTTCTGCACCGGTTTGTTCCGAGCCAGCTCAGGAACACCTGCATGGTGGCAGTAGGGATCCGCTGGCTTACAAGTCTTCCACGATGAGGACCAGCTCATTACTTTTTCTTCCCAGAGTCTAACTTCGCTTATCCACACTAGAGCAGATACTGTGTCAAAACCAGGTACATCTTCTCTACAATCACTTGAAGTTAAATGTCATGAATACTAAAAATCACTGAACTGTACATTTTAAATTTTACAGTATGTAAATTATGTCAACTAAGATTTTATAAAAATTGGAACCAAGACCCTATAGTAGATGGCACCTAAAAATATAAAAATATACTTTTGCAATATAAATTTTACATGGTGTTTTAAAAAAGACTGATCCATCCCTATAGTTGGTATTGAGAAATTCAAATCAGGGAAGACAGAAAAGGTAACTTTAGATTATTATCACCAATAAATCTGCTAATTTAAAAGAACAGACCACCTCAAGGATTTCAAAAGCATTAATTGAGAACACTGGAATCCCATTTATGGTAGCATTATGTAGTAGGACCTACTACAAGTCAGGCACTGGAAGTAAAACAGTGAACAGCACTGCTGCCAACTTAATCCTCAAGAATCTTACAGGTATTTAACATATGAACACCATTTCAGAATAAACTTTGGAAATGAATTACATACGAAAAACTGAATTCTGTACTCATTCTACAGTCTCTTCCCTAGGATTTCTATATTGAAGGTATTAACTGTTAATTTTAAATATTTTTTGGATAAATTTGTTAATTTCACATGAGCCTGACATACTGAAAACCTTAACATCTAGATGTTTTCTGGAATTACTTTTCTAAAATCCTTAGGCAGGGGCGCCTGGGTGGCACAGCGGTTAAGCGTCTGCCTTCGGCTCAGGGCGTGATCCCGGAGTTATGG
>NW_023244535.1:0-1602 GCF_002007445.2 Ailuropoda melanoleuca
TCACCCGTCTCTGTCACCAGGGCCAGCTATGTACTTGGCAGAGCCCAGTGCCAACTGAAAATGTGGGACCCCTTGTTCAAAAAGCAAGAAAAACGTGACACTAAAAGTACCAAAGTAGAAAACTTTTTCCTTGCTTCCATGGGCTCTCTGTCTCCACCTGTGGTGGTGCTGGGCTTCGCTATTCGATCTTGTACTCCTGCGGGCACAGGGAGCCTGGCAAGTCACGTGCAGACCCTCACACACACATGCACAGCCCACCAGCCACCACGGGCATCGTCCTGCCAGTCGCTGGACCCAGGCACATGCCCTGCTGGGGTGGGGAGCTCAGTCCCCCCTTCTCACAGGCCTGCTGCCTTAGCCCACCCTGGAAATACTGTTGACGGATATTATTATCATTATTACTGCTGTTGTTGTTTGCTGTAGATCAGTGGTTTCCAACCAGGGGCGGTTCAGTCCCTCAAGGGACATCTGGCAAAGTCTGGATACATTGCTGGTTGTCCTCCTGCAGGGAGGGGTGCTGCCTAGTGAGTAGAGGCCATGGATGTTGCTTAACGGCCTAGTTTGCCAAAGATAGCCCCCCCCAANTGCCAAAGATAGCCCCCCCCCAACAAAGAATCAGTAGGCCTAAAATGTAATTGGTGCAGAGGTTAAAAAACTCTGGGAAACAAACTGAGGGCTTCAGAGGGGAGGGGGGTGGGGGAATGGGATAGGCCAGTGATGGGTAGTAAGGAGGGCACATATTGCATGGTGCCCTGGGTGTTATACGCAACTAATGAATCATCGAACTTTGCATCAGAAACCAGGGATGTACTGTATGGCGACTAACATAATATAATAAAAAAAAAATTAAAAAAAAAAACTCTGCTAGAGTTCAAACTATTGAAACCTATGTAAACCGGCCCATCTACCAAAGCAGCTCCCACTCCTACAACTCCAGTTTCTACCACAAGGTGGCGCTTGAGCTAGCGCGTCTCCATACTGGTAGCTAATTCTGAGCCTAAATTAACAAATTTTTCTCCTCCGTTATGCTTTTCTGTCAAAAGCCATGCCCCTAAAATAGCAAACTCTACTCAAAAACCTATATGGAGCTTTTTCTTCATACAGCATGTTACAGAGCACATCCACCAACATTCTCTCCTTTGTTCCTAAAAACATTTCCACTGCGTAGGAATTATTAGTCCCATTTTACAGAGGAGGAAAGGGAGGCTTACAGAAGCCGTTCTCTTCTCAAACTAAGTGCCCCCCTAATGGTGGTTAGCTGGGACCTTCCTGGCCTTGGAATTTGGTTCTATTGGATTTGAAGCCCCAACAAATTCTAGAATCCAGAAACATCCCAGCCTTTGGGGGATCCCCCAGAGCTGACCCACCCCAGCTTCTCCCTGCCTTTGTGCCCTGCATTCATCCACCAGGGCTGCTGGAGGTTCATCACCTGAACCCGGTGGTCCCCAAAGGTGTCTGCACNCTCATCACCTGAACCCGGTGGTCCCCAAAGGTGTCTGCACGTTCCAATACTCAGGGGAGCTTCAGAAAATTCCGGTGTCTGTGTCCCATCCCTAGATTGTGAGTTCATCTGGAGTGTCTCAAAGATCCCCAAGTGATTCC
>NW_023244536.1:0-166 GCF_002007445.2 Ailuropoda melanoleuca
GATGGATCCAGACACTCAGGGACCCATCAGTGGCAGACAGCCACACATGAGCACTTTGACAATGCCCACCGTAGCTCAGGATCCAGCACCAGGGAAAGACAAGGGCGCCACCGGGAGCAGTCACAAGATGGATCCAGACACTCAGGGACCCATCAAGGGCAGACAG
>NW_023244536.1:572-4782 GCF_002007445.2 Ailuropoda melanoleuca
CAAGGGCGCCACCGGGAGCAGTCACAAGATGGATCCAGACACTCAGGGACCCATCAGTGGCAGACAGCCACACATGAGCACTTTGACAATGCCCACCGTAGCTCAGGATCCAGCACCAGGGAAAGACAAGGGCGCCACCGGGAGCAGTCACAAGATGGATCCAGACACTCAGGGACCCATCAAGGGCAGACAGNCAGACAGTCACCCATGGGCAGCCTGACACGACCCACCGAGACTCAGGATCCAGCACCAGGGAAAGGCAAGGGCGGCACCGGGAGCAGTCACAAGATGGATCCAGACACTCAGGGACCCATCAAGGGCAGACAGTCACCCATGGGCAGCCTGACAAGACACACCGAGACTCGGGATCCAGCACCAGGGAGAGGCAAGGGCGCCACCGTGAGCAGTCAGGAGACTTATCCAGACATTCAGGGACCCATCAAGGGCAGACAGCCACCCGTGGGCAACCTGACACTGCCCACCGAGGCTCAGGATCCAGCACCAGGGAAAGACAAGGGAGCCACCGGGAGCAGTCACAAGATGTATCCAGACATTCAGGGACCCATCAGGGGCTGACAGCCACCCATGAGCACTCTGACACTGCCTACCGAGACTCGGGATCAAACACCAGGGAAAGACAAGGGTGCCACCGTGATCAGTCACAGGATAGCCTCAGACACTGGGAAACTGGACATGCACAAACCTCTTCTGGATCTCGTAACAGCAGACACCAGGGATCCAGTGTCAGTCAGGCCAGTGACAGTGAAGGACAATCAGAAGACTCAGATACTCAGTCTGGGTCAGTCCAGGAGCGGTCCAGGTCCAGTCAAAGGAGAAAACATGGCAATGCACGTGACAGTTCTGAGCCCTCGGCCTCTTACTTCTACCAGGTATCCTCCCAAGAACAGTTTGAGTCTGCCCACGGACAGTCTCACTCCAGTACCAGGGGGAAACAAGGATCCCTCCATGAGCAGGTACATAACAGATCTACACATGCAGGGTCCCATGAGGGTCAGGCAGCCGATGCTGGGCACTCTGAGTCAGGATCTCGCCAACGACAATCATCCACTCGGGCACATGGTTCTAGACAATTGCAGTCTGGGCATGGACAATCGTCATCTGACGTCAGGCCAGTGAGAAACCAGGGGTCCAGTATTAGTCAGGACAGTGATAGTGAAGGACACACCGAAGATTCGGAGAGCCTACTTGGATCTGGCTCAGGAAACCAACGTGGATCTGCCCGTGGCCATGTAGGAGACAGCTCTACACGGCTCTGAGTCTCATCAAGGGCAGAGAAATAGTCATGGACAGACTGAGTCTGGTCATGGGTACTCAGATTCTGGTACAGGAAGGAGACTAGGCTCTAGTCATGGACACTCCATAGATAGCTCCAGACAATCAGGGCCTCTACTGGGGCGGAATGAAAATCATCAGCAGTCTCAGTCAGGTTTTGGACAGTCTCAGGATGGTAGTGGAAGTCATGATTCCAGCCATGTGGAATCCAGAGACTTAGCTGAGTTTGGAGAAGAATTTATGTCATCTCATATAACAGACAGTAATATGCACCCAAGACCATATGGCCATTTGAGGGATAATTCAAAGCAGTTGGGATTTATTCAGTCACAATATTATTATTATTATGAATGAGAAACCGAAAGAAAAGTAATAACACAAAGAGTAGGAACCTTAGCCAAGACATAACTTTCAATCAAGAAACTTCTCATTATATTTGCAAAGAGTTTATCTTACCATTTTACTTTAAATAAGTTACACTATTTCTTTCCTTTCGTGATTGTTTCATTTCATCTCTAGGAAGATTTAAACCTTCAGTTAGGAAATAGTGAATGGGCAAAATCACTGTCATTTAGAGCTAAATTTAGAAAACTGAATATTTTAGGTAGTTGGAGTTCTAGTAAGGATTTATCTTTTGAGAGGTTAAATTTTAAGATCTTTGTAGATTGTCACATTAATCTTTGCCATAAATATAAAATCACTTTTATAGAGGCCAAAGCTACTATGTTAATATCAGGGCTCAGTACATCTTCTAGTAATTTTCTAATTGAATTCTATATTATTCTGGATTCATTAAAATAAAAAAACTGAATTGCATAACGATTTAAAATAAACAATTGAGTATATGTCATAGTTTGTCTCTTCTATTCTTATTTCTCATAGTCCCCAGAAGACTTACTTCCCCATGGCTAAAATTACATGTTTTTTTTATATGACTAGAAAACTATATGACCAAATGGCAGTTATACACCATGCAAAAGTAATAACAAATCCAATGAAGTAAGAACTTAATCAAAAAAAATGAAAAAAGTCTTAGCTCAATCATGAATAGCACCATAATTATTACTCAAACAACAACCCAAGTGGCTATTAGCCAAGTCAAACCAAGATGAGTAAACCAAAATTACTAACCATACATCCTTCTTCCAAAGACACTAGGAGTTGTTTTCCAGTGAAGATTAAGGAAAGCAGAGAATTTGTGCTCAAACATCTTGACAAAGGAAAAACAATAAAGAAAATGCCCACCCTGGAAAGAAAATGCATACAGTGAATGATGTTGGCAGGTGAATGAAGAAATAAATGAAGAGTAGCACAAATGGGTACAAGATTGTACCATTAGGGGCACCTGAGTGGCTCGGGGCGCCTGGATGGCTCAGTTGTTAAGCGTCTGCCTTCTGCTCAGGTCATGATCCCAGAGTCCTGGGATCGAGCCCCATGTCGGGCTCCCTGCTCAGCAGGGAGCCTGCCTCTCCCTCTCCCGCTTCCCCTGCTTGTGTTCTCTGTCTCTCCGTCAAATAAATAAATAAAATCTTCAAAAAAAATAAAAAGATTGTACCATTAGAAGGAGTATCACTGTGGGAGAATCATACCCAAGTTTTCCTTCTGCATAATATCAGACCAAAATGCACATTAGAGAATAGATATTCTCAGGTCAGTGTTCAAATTCTGCAGATGAGTCTGTCACAAGAATAATCCATACCAAACAGCAATTAGACCTCAAAGTCTACTAACTCTGAGTTTAATAAAAGCAATTATAAAAGCTGTCTCTCTTTCACTTTTACTTGAACAAATCAGGCTAAAGTGAAATTAATTGACTGATTTATATAAGATGGCAGAGTAGGGGACCCTAAGTTTGTCTAGTCCCCCAAATGCAGCTAAATAGTTATCAAATCAGTTTGAACACCTGTGAAATCAATTGGATATCTGAGAAAAGAAATGCTGCAATTCTACAAATAGAAAAATAACCATTTTTTTGCAAGATAGGAGATTGAACCAGGGGTGATATATCTGAGGATACAGTGGAGGGGAGGGAGTCTCCTTAAGGAGGCTACCACAGAGTATATAAGCAGCAGAGCACAAAATCAGAACTTTTATAAGTTTGCTACTGTGGTGTACATCCCTGGCTGAAAGGTGCTCAGGTGGCAAACCAGGGCAGAATCCCAGGTGGGACAGGGTGGTTTCAGGATCCCTGGGGTCACAGGAAGAATAGGGGTGCTTGAGTGTGGCAGAGTTCCCAGGCATAAGAGTGGAGACACTGACTGAAAACAGAGAGTCTAGGTGCCGGCTTTCTGCTCTGTGCTGCCATAAACTGCAAACCACTGCATGGTCATGCAACCACATTCCTGGCAGGGGTAGAACAAAAGACAGAAGGCTGGTGAGAGCCCCCTGCTTCCCTCAAGAGGAACAGCATGGGTCTGTACCACAAAAGTCCATAAAATTTGGAGTTTTGAAACTCAGTTGTGTGCCTGAGATAAAAACACTTGGTCACAGGTTGGGCAAACACACAGTTCGGACAAACTGGGGAAAAAAGAGTGACTGCGTTTCTGTGAGGGTTCACTAAAGAGTGGGGGGGGGACATTTAGCTTGGGGGCTAGAGAGCAAGGTGCCATTATATTCATCCCACAGAATGGGGTGAAGCCTTCAGGGAGCAAAACAGCACCACATAGAATCCAGAGTCCCTTACACTGAGCCCAGACTCCTGGGAAGGAAGGCACAATTGCAAAAGGGCAAGTACACCTGAGAATCAGTATATCCGGCTCCTCCCCCAGAACACCAGCACAAAAAAACTGGCTTGCACCAAGTTTACTGATCATACAGGGCTGCAAAGCTTCAACTCTTGGGGAAAACAGTATATAGCATTCTTTTTTTTTTTTCTTTAGCATTTCTCTCTCTCTCTCTCTATATATATATATATATA
>NW_023244537.1:0-165 GCF_002007445.2 Ailuropoda melanoleuca
ATGACAGCCTTGCTGGATAAAGGATCCTTGGCTGCATGTTTTTCTCTGAAAGAGCTTTAAAAATGGCCCCCTAACCCTTTCTCTCATTCCAGGTCTGTGTAGACAGGTCTGACATAATTCTGATACCTTTGTCTTGGTACGTGAGAAATTTCTTTGCCCTGGCCA
>NW_023244537.1:384-1540 GCF_002007445.2 Ailuropoda melanoleuca
ATGCCGATGATTCTGACATTGGATCATTTTATTGAGTCAGTAATCTCCTGTAACCCACATTCGTGGGCGTCGATTTTTTTAAGTCCAGCTTCTATTTTCGTTTTTTCTTCTACTAACCCATCCTCCAATTCGCTAATGCATTCCTCTGCTTCGGTGTCCCTGGCCGTCAGTGCCTCTAGTTATGCCTGCATTTGGCTCATAGAATTTTTAATTTCTCTCAGATTCACTCTCATTTCCACCCTTAGGGATTCTATATTCTCAGTAACATTTTTATTAATATTTTTTTCAAGTCTACTCATCATCTTGACCATTGTTACTCTGAATTCCATTTCTGATAATTTGGTTATGTCCATATCCATTATTCCTGTGGCGGAGGCCACAGACTCACTGTCTTTTCTTTGCTAGAGGTGGCTTCTCCTTCTTGTCATTCTGATGAGGAGAGATTGCGGGGTTGTCCAGAGCCCAAATTATTAACTGGGTCCCAGGCCGTGCCCCTTGTTTTATAGGGATCTTAGGGATGTGGGCTTCTTCTTTAAAGATTTTATTTATTTATTTATGTGGCAGAGATCCAACCAGTGAGAGAGGGAACACAAGCAGGGGAGTGGTAGAGGAAGAAGCAGGCTCCCAGCGGAGGAGCCCAATGAGGGACTCCTTTCCGGAACGCCGGGATCACACCTTAAGCAAAGGCAGGCGCTCAATGACTGCACCACCCAGGGCTTCTTAATTTTTCAGCCTGCCTTCTGGGGGAGGAGCCTGCTGCATGGATACTCAGGACACCCTGTTTGGGTAGAGTCTCCGTGTCCCCTGCGAGGGGGGATGGGGATGGGCACCCTGTGAGCCGGTATTTCCGGGCTTTTGTTCTCTGGCGGCTTTCCCTGGTGGTTTGCTGTGCCTCTTCTGAGAGTCAGAGCAGCAGTGGCCAAATCTCAGCCTCTGTCTCAGAACAGAGGAATCGCGGACCGTTCTCCACTGATGTTCTGGCCACTTTAACTCTGTTTCTTTTGGTGCTGCTCAACCCTGCAGCGTCCCGTTATGTGCGCCCCACACCTGGCGTCCCAGCCCTCACTTCCAGGGCTGGCGTGTCTCTGTCCTTTGTGTTTCTAATGCCACCAGCCCCCAGCCGCCCCCGCGTGTGCTCCCAGAGCTCCCGGTCTCA
>NW_023244538.1:0-1718 GCF_002007445.2 Ailuropoda melanoleuca
ATCATACACCATGGCTGAGTAGGATTTATCCCTGGGATGCAAAAATCATTCAACAATCAATCAATGGGATACATTACATTAACAGAACAAAGGATTAAAATCACTGATCATCTCAATAGATAAAGAGCATTTAACAAAATTCAACACACTTTCATGATAAAAACACTAAAAAAATACAAGAATAAGAGAAAATTACCTCAATATAATAAAGGCCTCATATGAAAAGCTCATAGCTAACATTATACCCAATGGTAAGAAAATGAAATATTTTCTCTAAGATTAAGAGCAAAGCAAGGATGCCCGCTCTTTTCTCATCTGTTCAACAGAGTACTAGAAGTCCTAACTAGAGCAATTAGGCAAGAAAAATAAATGGAAGGCATCAAAATCAGAAAAGGAGAAGTAAAATTATTTCTGTTTGTAGACGACATGGACTAAAGATTCAACATAAAAAAGTTAGAACTAGTAAACAAATTTCACAAATTTGCAGGATAATAATGAACATATAGAGCTTAGTTATGTTTCCATACACTAACAACAAACAATCTGAAAATTACATCAAGAAAAAGTCCCACTTATAATAGCATCAAAAAGAATAAAATACTTAGGAATAAACTTAACCAATGATGCAAAAGACTTGTACACTGAAAACAATGAAACATTGCTGAAATTAAGGAAGACACAAATAAATGGAAAGGTATCTGTGTTCATGTTTTAAAAAACTTACTATTGTTAAAAATGTCCACTGTCCCAAAAGCAATCTACTATTCCATAAAATCTTATCAAATTCTCAATGACATTTTCTTTCAGAAATAGAAAAAAATCCCAAAGTTCATATAGGACTAGAAAGGATTCTAAATAGTCAAAAAAACAATCTTGAGAAACAATAACAAAGCCAGAGGCCTCACACTTCCTGACTTCAAAACATACTGCAGAGCTTTAGTAGTCAAGAGTATAGTACTGGAATAAAAACAGACATGTAGAACAATGGAACAGAATATAGAACACAATAATAAATCCACACATTTATAGTCAAATGATCTCAAAAAAAGTGCCGAGACTACACAATGGGGAAAGATAGTCTTTTCAAAAAATGGTGCCGATAAAACTGCTTATCCACATGCAAAAGAATAAAATTGGACCTTTATTTCACATCATACACAAAAGTAAATTCAAAATGAATTACAAACTCAAATGTAAGATCTGAAACTATAAAACTCCTAAAAGAACAAAGAGAAAAATCTTTATAACTTTGGTTTCAATGATTTCTTGGATATGACACTAAAAGCACAGGAAATAATAGCAAAAATAGACAAATGGGACTACATCAAACTAAAAAAACTTCTGTGCAACAAAGGAGACAGTCAATGGAATTAAAAGGCCACTTAAAGAATGGGAGAAAATGTTTGCAGACCTTATGTCTCAGAGAGGGTTAATTTCCAAAATTTATAAGGAACATCTACAACTTAATAGTAAAAAAGCAAATAACCCAATTAAAAATATGGGCAAAGGACTTGAATAGATTTTCTCTAAGGAAGACCTATGGGGGCACCTCGGTGGTTCAGTCTTTAAGCATCTGCTTTCGACTCAGGTCATGATCCCAGGGTCGTGGGATTGAGTCCAGCCTGCTTCTCCGTCTCCCTCTGCCTGCTGCTCCCCCTGTTGTGCTTGCTCTCTCTCTGTCAAATAAGTAAATAAAATCTTTAAAAAAAATTTTTTTT
>NW_023244539.1:0-1718 GCF_002007445.2 Ailuropoda melanoleuca
AATGACTGACACATTCACAATGCTAAATAATGATGTGAAGGAGGCAGAATTGGGAAGTATGTTGTGGGCAAAAATGCAAATTAGAGCCCATCTGATGTTTTATTCAAATGGGATATAACCCAATGCCCAACCCAGGAAGTGAATAAAGCATATTAAATTAATTTGCCTCTGCAAATTCTAAAATGTATGACTAGATTTGTACATATCCAAAGAGTCATTAACAGTGCCACTCAATCCAATTATATGAATTGTACAAGCATCTTGCTGTGACAATAATTGAAAACAATGTCAACCATTTTGCTTTCCTCAAATTACGGTATCTTCAGGTCAATAAAGATGTTTTCACATTTGTTAATTCATGATCTTTTCCCCATCCATTAAAAGAAGAGTTTGATATACATCTTATTTATTTACTATAATGGAAATTGCTCATTTTTTTTTTTTGAGGACTGATAATTTTGGAAAGAATTTATCTTTCAGTGGGAAAAATGTACTTGATCTATGTTTTAAGACTTTGAGGACAGATCTGGATTAGCCTGGAGACATAGAAACCTACAACTTCTGGATCAAAAAGAGGCCATGGCATTTGTATTGATCAGGTTTCAAAACAGAAATGACCCCAACTAATTTAAGGATAGCTGTTGACAAACTCACCACGGAGGGAGGCTGGAAGATCAGCCTTAGAAATTAGGCACGATCCCATGTGAGGCCGACAGGCTGGAAGCACAGTGAAAATCAGGCTACAGGAACAGTGTGCTCAGGGCTCTGCCGACACCACTTTCGGGGGACACAGCCAGTGCCCAACACCAGAGCCATCAGAGAACACTGCCATGTGGACCGATTCTACCTGCACTTCCGCTCTGGTTGCTGCTCATCTGATGAGCCAGCAGGCTTCCCATGCCCCTGGATTTGTAAGGGGCATGAAACAGGAAGACCCCATCCTGACTTTCCTCAGCGAGGGATGGGGTACCACACCTCACGGACCCCTCATACAGTGGGGTGTTCCTGCAAATTAAAAAAGTGGTGGATCAGGGGGCAGTCTGGAAAGATAACAGCTGTTTATACTGTTCATCCCTCGGGTGCAGGCAGATTCTGACTCATAGGTCTCATGACAGTTCCTCTCATGTCCCAGAATAACACTTGTGTTCCTTACATCCTGTCCGCACCTGTCCCATTATTTGGTCTCAGCACTCCATCCACTGCCCCTGCCCCCCACTCACTGCCGTCCCCTCTACCTTCCTGTTGGATCTTTCTCTCCAGGTCATGAAAGCCACGCATTGCTGGTGTTTGAAGGAAGCACAAGGATGGGAAGACAGGGGAGGCAGAGAAGGTCAACAGCAGAGGGGAATTTTGTTCTCACTGTCAAGGCTGCAGCAGGAATGATATGTGTTCTGATACCCACGGTTAGAAGTCTGGATGCAAAGATGAGCTCTGTACATTGGAATGTCAGCCCAAAGCCTGCTAACAGCAACCTGGAATTCTTACACATCCAATTGCTTTAACTATAGCCCAAATAAGTGTATTTTTAGGGTCTAGAGCCTGCCAGCTATGCATACCTCATGAACCGCACCGAGCAACAGCTAGCCATGCGTAAGATAAACCCCACGGCTGTACGAGACCCCAGACTGCTGCTGCTGCCCTTCAGGGCTCTGAATCAGAACCCCCCCACCTCGCGGCTGAGTGGCATTGCCTAGACACACAGCCCCCTCTCCAACTCC
>NW_023244540.1:0-1718 GCF_002007445.2 Ailuropoda melanoleuca
GTTGCGTATAACACCCAGTGCACCATGCAATACGTGCCCTCCTTACTACCCATCACCAGTCTATCCCATTGGCTACTGATTTATTGTATTCATATCCAAAATAAACAAAACATTGTAGAAATATCACTTGAGAGGATGACACACAGATTAAAATGGACTACAAACCTTTCCTCTAAAAAACGGGAAAAAAGGCAATATGACAAACCTCTGTAGGGTGACTTGGAGAGCACTGTCGTCTCTGTGCCAGACATGCTTTTATAAACATTTTATTTAATGGCACTTTTTTCCTCCTAACAATCCTGTAAGTTTTTTTTTTTAATTGATATCGCCCCCCCCCCATTTTCCAGATAAGAGTACTGTGTACAGATTGCTTAGGTAATTTATCCAAATGTTTATTTCTAGTTAAGTGGCGGGGTAGAGATTTGAACCCATGATGTCTAGCTCTAGACCACTATGCACACTACTCCATAGAACAGTTTAAATTTCCATGCAGTATTACATGATCTGATATATGAAATAAAGAAATGGAGGTATATAATTGGTTAATAACAGCAATTTTGGACCTAAAGGCATTTTAAATGTAGTATATACACTCTTCAATAATTGTAAATGTCACATAATGTTAATTATGCTTTTTTATCCTCCTTTTTTTTAACTTCACATATATAACTGGTTAATATAACCTAAGACTATGCTTTGCCATGAGCAAACTAGTCAGCCAAATGAATTAGAATCAGATGGTAAAAATGCAAAAATCTGCTAAAACTACCACCGCTAGTAAAGCTAAATTTAAGATAGTAAAAATCAATAATGGGATAAAGCACATCACAGTTTAAATTAAATATAGCATATAGTTAAAATCACTTTACGATCAGAATTAATTTACCATTTTATAGCCATAATTATTTCTCCTCATTAAATCTTTGCAAACAGATTAGATAATAAAACATAAAGCATTAATCAGAGGGAAAAATCAGAACACTTTTTCAGTTTTCATTATTCTGACCAGCAGTTATTATTAGTCAATATTGGAAAGTTTAATCACATTTAGACAAATCACTCGTTCCTTATGATGCAAACACTCCACTAACCCTTTCAACCATCTTTTGACAACTCTATAAATTCCCTATTTTTCAAATCAAAATCAGATATTTTCAGATATATTATGCATTCTCTGTAATGTTTATTAGAATTTCCCATTTTATTCCATTTGAATTAGAAATAGTTTAGCCCAAAAATATGTCTGTCACACGTCACTGTATAGTTGATGACATTTAATTTGATGCTCCCATTTCCTTACCCGTGATGGCTATTTCTTATCCCTGCTGTCCTTGGTGTCACTCAGGTCTTTCACACTGCCCTGCAATATGTGATTTGCTGCTTCTTACCGCACCACTGTTAGCCAATATGGTGACTTTATGTAAATTATGAAAATATGCCTTTCCTCAAAGCAGTCTATTGGTTTTTCAAGGAAAAATTTCCAGTAGCTATGTGTATCTAGGATGACTACCATGGGAATGGAATCCCTTGAAGTTGCAAAAGGCACAACATTCACAGTCATATACGCACTAGGTTCATTAATATCTTTTTAGGATTCCCCATTTGACAGCTACACCACACACTCCTTTTTTTAAAATTTTATTATTATTTTTTAATAATTTTTATTTTGTTATATTAGTCATCATACAGTACATCCCCAGTTTTTGATGCAATGTTCC
>NW_023244541.1:0-1719 GCF_002007445.2 Ailuropoda melanoleuca
TAAAAAAAAAAAAAAAAAGACATAGGAGTACCTGGGTGCCTCAGTCGGATAAGCATCTGACCCTCAATTTCAGTTGAAGTCTTGATCTCAGAGTCATGAGTTCAAGCCCTATGTTGGGCTTCATGGTGGGCATGCAGCCTACTTAAAAAAACATATATGTAGAAAAACAATGGGAAGATAGAAACATAATTCTAATGTATAGTACCTTCAGTAAAAGGGAAAATGAATTTCATCCAAAGGCTTAGGGAATAATATGCTTCTGAATATGGGTAGAAATAGAAGAACATCTTAGAAAATGACCTGATATCTAAAGTTTATAGAATGCAAAATAAATTAAATTAAAAAAAGATATTATGAAGGAGTGGCAGAAAGTCAAAAGAAAAGAAAATGCTAATAAAAAGCAAGGGACTGAGATAAAAAGGAAGATATTTGAGATAAGGGAAGATTATAGGAATTCCACTAAGGCAGAAAAAACAAAATTAAAATTTACAAGTGGCACAGTAAAGAACACTATTGCCATTTTCAAACATTGAATTACTGATGAGAAGGATTTGAAACACTCTCCCAGATGAATTTGTAGAGTTAAAAATAAGTAAAAATACAAAAGATATGAAGGAGACTTAGATGCTACTGAACTAGAAAACGACTAAAAACCTGGAACAAAAGCAGTAATCAAAGATAAAATTGTTAACTACATAACTAATGAAAACATTGCACACGAAGAGTAAAAACCATAGGAAAAATTTAGTGGGAGAGACCCATTTAGACTTATTCTGGACAATTTTCACTCGTGACAATATTCACATGAACTTGACAGGAAAATAAAATTATATACAAAGTGGGTTATAATAAGTAATATATTTGGCTTTTGTCCATAGTTCTTGGCACAAAGCTCCTACAATCCTTAGAATTTCCTAAGTGATAGTCTTTTAATATTCATAAGAAGCCGCTTTTGAGCACATCTGAGTTCATGCTAATGAAGTGACAAGGTGGGACTCTGGATAGTCTTAAGATGGGACAGGTAACCAAACAAGTGATTAGAAACTTGGAATCTTCAGCCCCACCCCCTAACCTCTGTGAAGAAGAAAAGGGTCTGGAGAACCTACTGATTAAGCTCTGTAAAAACTCCTGAACAAAGATATTTGATGGGTTTGTGGGTTGGTAAATGCATCCACATGCTGGGAGGGTGGGACACCCCAATTCCATGGGAACAGAAGCTACTGCATTTGGAACACTTGTAGACCTCGCCCTATGTACCTCTTCATCTGGTTGTTTATCTGCACCCATTATAATATTCATTTTAATAAACTGGTGAATGTAAGTAGACATTTCTGAGTTTTCTGAGCCACTAAAGAAAATTAAACAAACCAGAGGAAAGGGTCACGGGAACTGGTTTATAGCCAGTCTGTCAGAAGCAAAAATGGGATTTACGCTGGTGTCTGCAGTGGGCGCAGTCCTGTTGGAATAAAACCTTAATATGTGGGATCTGACGCTATCTTCAGGTAGACAGGCTCAGAATTATATTAAATTCATGGTATACTCAATGTCTTCTGAAAATGGGAGCACTGCTTGGTGGTGTTGAGAAAAAAAAAACATGTTGAACAAAGGAACAAAATTCACACTGACTTCACACACCTCTATTGCAAAAAAATTTAGAAGAAAATGTTAAAATATTAAATGTTAAAAACAGAATTCTGGGAGAAAAACATTAGAAAAAAA
>NW_023244542.1:0-1719 GCF_002007445.2 Ailuropoda melanoleuca
CAGAGAAAGACAATTATCATATGGTTTTACTCATTTACAGAACATAAGAAGTAGGAAGATCGGTAGGAGAAGAAAGGGAAGAGGAAGGGGGGGTAAACAGAAGGGGGAATGAACCATGAGAGATTATGGACTCTGGGAAACAACCTGAGGCCTTCAAAGTGGAGGGCCATGGGAGAATGAGATAGGCTGGTGTTGGGTATTATGGAGGACAAGTATTGCATGGTGCACTGGGTGATATACTCAAGTAATGAATCATGGAACTTTACATCAAAAACTAGGGATGTACTGTATGATGACTAACATAATAAAAATATTATTTAAAAAAGTTCCCTCTGAAAAAAAAATAAATAAAATCTTTTAAAAAACAATAAAGTAAGATAAAATAAAATAAAGTAATAAAGTGAGCACTCAGTTCCTAAGCTGACTGAGGACGGAAAGCCATGTTTGTCCCCACTTGCACCTGCAGATCCTTGCCCAGATTTTTCACGGGGAAAGGTGGAGATTGAGTAATCCACTAAAGAGTGTTCCAAATCTGTTCCCAGAGAGCTGACTTCATTCCCAGCTGGGTGTGAGGAGACGCAATAGCAGGAGGTGGATGGCCGCACTGGAGGTGTCCTAAACTACTCCTGCTCACCTGCAGGAGAGCCGTAGATGCAGACCCTGGAGGGGACAGCTGGTGTCAAAACACGTTTCAGGCTCTAGCCTTGGAAACTCCATTCAGAGGAGCCTGGGGTGGGTTGATTCAGTCTGTGTAGACTCCATAGGTCAGGGCATTTTGGGGAGGAGGACCACATGCAGCCTGAAGCAGAGAAGCTCATTGTCTGGGAATGGAGAAGCAAGAGATAAAGAAAGCCCAAGCAAACCACTGTCACCCTGGGCTGTCTGCATGAATACCCCAGGGTACACGGCCCATGTAATGTTTGAGAGTGTAGACCTTCACTCAACGTCCTGTCCTTGAGGTTCCCATGGGTTGATACATGCATCAATTGTGTGACTTCTAATTGTAGAACGGTGTTCCTTTGATGGGTGTTTTCTACTTGGATTATTCCTTTAATTTAGAAAGGCTTTTGGGGTTTCTTAGATTCCAACCCAAAAAAAGGCACTATAAACATTCACATGCCATATTTGTGTGAACATGGGATTTCATTCTTCTGGAGCAAACATTCAGGAGTAGGATTTCCAGGTCACAGGTTATGTGTATCTGTCTCTAACTTCATAGGAAACAGACAAATGGTTTTCCAGGGCTGCTGTTTTATTTTTCATTCCTGCTTGCAAGGTTTGTGGGCCCAGGCGTGATACATGCTTGCCAGGGTGGTATGGTCAGTGCTTCCTTCATACCTGAGCCATTGTGCTGAGTGCGTAGGGCATCTCATTGTGGTCTTTTATTTTTTATTTTATTTTAAGACTTTATTTGTTATCATTATTTTTAATTCCAGTATAGTTAACATAGAGTGTTATATTAGTTCAAGTGTACAATATGGTGATTTAACATGTCTAACCATGACTCAGTGCTCATCATGACAAGTATACTCTTATTCCCCATCACCTATTTCACGTATCCTCCCACCTACCTCCCCTCTGGTAACCATCAGTTTGTTCTCTGTAGTTAAAAGTCCATTTCTTGGTTTGTCTCCCTTTTATTATCCCTCTATGATCATTTGTTTTGTTCCTTAAATTCCACATATGAGTGAAATCATATGGTATTTGTCTTTCTCTGAC
>NW_023244543.1:0-1719 GCF_002007445.2 Ailuropoda melanoleuca
ACAGCAGGGGAGTGGGAGAGGAAGAAGCAGGCTCCCAGCGGAGGAGCCCGATGTGGGACTCGATCCCAAAATGCCAGGATCACGCCCTAAGCTGAAGGCAGACGCTTAACGACTGCGCTACCCAGGCGCCCCCCTACAAGCATCTATCAACAGGGGACTTTGTCAGGGAGATCTGCAAAAACCAGCTGGAGAAATTTCTACTTGAAATAAGACTAAAGAATGACAAGAAGGTGGGAAGAACACACCAGGAACAAGAAGAATTGTATTTTTAGACTACTCTATTTGAGACACATACACCCATTCGAACCAATTTTATTAAATTACACTTTCGTAATATACCTTTGGCTTATATCAAGGAACATTTTAAAGAAATATTTACATCTAAAGACGTAGATTGAGGACACTGTTCGTTTCAATAATGCCTTCTTTATGAGGAAACCTCATCAGGAATTTTTCATTGGTTTGATTATCAGATAGAGCTATGCATCCAGTAAGCAGGGGGTTTGTTTTTAAACTGACAGATACTAGGAATTGTAACTGACTAGCTAGGTTTCTCTTTCTGCATTAGCTGCTAAAACAACTAAAATTAAATTTGTAGGGATGCCTGCCTGGGTGGCTCAGTCAGTTAGAAGTCTGCCTTCGGCTCAGGTCATGATCCTGGAGTCCTAGGATCGAGCCCCACATCGGGCTCCCTGCTTGATGGGGAGCCTGCTTCTCCCTCTGCTGCTCCCCGTGCTTGTGTTTGCTCTCCCTCTCTCTCAAATAAATAAATAAAATCTTGAAAAAAAATCTGTAGCTTACCTATAGCATGCATTTTTGTATTAGCTTCATCTTGGCTTTATTTCTTACCTTTGTGTTTTTTGTAAGACATTTTAAATTCTTTTTGGAGCAATGCAACCTATAAATAAATACTGTTCTATGAACAGTAAGAAAAGGAACACTGTGTCTTCTATATTTTTTGTGCGCATCTTTTCTACAATACCAGGCACAGTGTGGGCACATGGCTAACATTAATCAATACATGTTAACTGACTAGACACTTCAGTACAAGTTTCCATGTAACACGTCTGAGAAACCGTATTCACTTCTGAGAAAACAGACTACTTAAAAATCCAGAAACCATCGTGGTTCATATTTTACTTATATGTTTTCTTATATTCTGTTTGATTATTAAAATTGCTATAATAAAAAAACAAGCCAAGGTTTACAAAATATAATTAAAAATTAATCAATGGAAAAAAGAGTCTCTTCAACAAACGGTGTTGGGAAATTGGGACAGCCACAGGCAGAGGAATCAAAGTGAACCCCTTCCTTACACCATACACAAAAACAGACTCCAAATGGAGGAAAGGCCTAAATGTGAGACAGGAACCCATCAAAATCCTAGGGGAGAACCCAGGCAGCAAGCTCTTCGACCTCGGCTGCAGCAACTTCTTTCCAGACATATTTTCAAAGGCAAAGGAAACAAAGGCAAAAATGAACTATTGGAACGTTATCAAGATAAAAAGCTTTTGCACAGCAAAGGAAACAGTCGACAAAACCAAAAGACAAGGGACAGAATGGGAGAAGTTATTTACAAATGACATATCAGATAAAGGGCTAGTATCCAAAATCTGTAAAGAACTTTAAAGAACTTTAAAGAACTTACCAAACTCAACACCCAAAGAGCAAATAATCCAATCAAGAAATGGGCAGAAGACATGAACAGACATTTCTCCA
>NW_023244544.1:0-1720 GCF_002007445.2 Ailuropoda melanoleuca
AAGACTACATCTGAAACTAATGATGTACTGTAAGTTGGCTAATTGAATTTAAATTAAAAAATAAAAGACCTTGAATAAACAATCCTAAACATTTGTATGGAACCACTAAAGATACTGAGCAGCCAGTGCAATGTGGAAAAGAAAAACAAAGCTGGAGGACTCACAATTTCAGATTTCAGGATATACTACAAAGCTGCAGTCATCCTCACAAGATGGTACGGCACAAAAATAGACACAGTGACCAAAGGAACAAGATACAATTTCAGACATAAACCCAAAATTATGTGGTCCATGAATCTTCCACAAAGCAGGCAACGATATCAAAAGGGAAAAGGACAGTCTCTACAACAAATGGTGTTGGGAAAACAAGACAGCTATGCACAAAAGAATGAAATTAGACCGCTTTCTTACACCATACAAACACAAAACAGTTTCGAGACCTCAATATGAGACCTGAATCCATAAAAATCCTACAAGAGGGAAGACAGTGACTTCTTGACATGGGCCATACCAACGTTTTTCTAGACTGTCTCCTGAGGCAAAGGAAACGAAAGCAAAAATAAACTATTGGGAATACAGCAAAATAAAAAGTTTACACACGGCAGAAGAACAATGAAAATGTAATAATAATAAGACAACCTACTCAAAGGGAGAAGATATTTGCAAAGATCATATGCAATAAAGGGATAGTGTCCAAAACATATAGAACTGATATGACTCAACCCCCAAAAAACAAATAATCCAGTTTAAAAATAGGCAGAAGACATGAACAGACATTTCTCCAAAGAAGAAATACAAATGGCCAACAGTCCCATGAAAAGATGTTCACCATCACCCATCATCAGGAAAATGTAAATCCAAAGTACAATGAGATATTACCTCATGCCTGTCAGAATGGCTAACATCAAAAGCACAAGAAAGAGCAGGTGTTGGGAGGATGTGGATAAAGGGGAATCCTGGAGAACTGTGGGTGGGAATGCAAACTGTGGTGGCCACCGTGGAAAACAGTGTGAAGGTTCCTCAAAAAATTAAATAAAGAACTACCCTACGATCCAACAATCACACTACTGGTATTTACCCAAAGAATAGGAAAACAGTAACTTAAAAGGATACGTGCAACCGTATGTTTCTTGCAACATTATTTACAATATCACAATATGGAAGCAACCCAACTGTCTGTGTAAAAATTGATAAATGAGATGATAGATGTGTGTATACACACACACACACAGTGGAATATTACTTGGCCATAAAAAGGATGAAATCTTGCCATTTGCAGCCACATGGATGGAGCTAGAGAGTATTACCCTAAATGAAATCAGTTAGAGAAAGACAAATACCATAGGATGTCATTCTTACATGGAATTTAAGAAACAAACATATATACATAAAGAAGAAAAAGAGACACACCCAAATACAGACTCTTAGCAATAGAGAACTGATGGTTACCAGAGGGGAGGTGGATGGAGGGATGAGTGAAATAGATGAAGCAGATTGAGAGGACACTTTTCTTGATGACCACTGAATAATATATAGAATTACTGAATCACTCTATTTTACACCTGAAGCTAATGTTAACATTGTATGTTAGATCTACTGGAATTAAAATAAATTTTTAAAAAAGATTTTTCTTTCAAGAACCTATTTGAGGGGCGCCTGGGTAGCGCAGTCATTAAGCGTCTGCCTTTGGCTCAGGGCGTGATCCTGGTGTTCCGGGATC
>NW_023244545.1:0-1720 GCF_002007445.2 Ailuropoda melanoleuca
ATTCCAATCAAAGAAATGGATTTTGTTTTGGTAAATCTCTGGTAAATCCTACATAAAGGATTACTCAAAAATAAGAAAAATTGTTATATCAAAATCAAATTGTTTAAGTTATCCCTAAATGCAAAGTAAGTGAATATTATGTGTTTATATCACATAATAAGTCCTTCTAATTTACATATTATTGTACTAGTTTACTGCATCTGGTGAAGTAGAATAGACATTGTTCCAGCTTTCAACAAGCCTACAATCACAAAGACAATAGTAATGATCATCAACAGGAAATAAGAACCTATAGAATAAAAGCCATTACCTGTAAGTACTGTAAGTCAATTTCCAATTATGTAGCGTATAGGTATATTATATTATGACTGAAGTTCTAAGTGTTATGTAACTCTACTGGAGAGACAGGTGTGCAGTACAGACTTGAGAAGCAGAAACCTTTGATAAATCCTCCTCTAATTTTTCTAGGCAATCTTCATGGCAGGTGAGGTAAGGTGGTTAGTTAGATTAAGGCAGCCAGGCATTTCAAACCTGGGTTGTTATTCCAGGAAAGTAGACTTCCATATGAGGTTAAAAGATGAAGAGAGATTTAAACTTGTACAAGGAGATGAAAAATAATAGGTAAGATGGGCATGCTGAGAAGGGTTTTCTTTCAGTAGAAAATTTACCAAGTATTTTAACTCATTAATTAATCATTTGGAACTTGCTATAATTATAGTTAGCCCTTGAGTCTAAAGGGAAAATCGCTGTATCAGTCCTATTTGGAAGAGTAGGAGATTAGTCTGAAGAGTTATTTAGGTAAGGAGATTTATAGAATCTACCTAAGGCATTACAGAAGAATGTATTTTCTAAATACACTTTTTCAACAAACCTGTTATCTCTGCAAAGCAAACTTTGACCATTTCTTGCCTCCAACATCCATTTTTACAAATTTTAAATTATATATGTATCTGTAATTAATTAGATTAAAAGATCTTGCTGATGAGAATTTCAGACTTCTCAATATGCAGCCTTTTCCTATTGAATTACTTGGCTATCTCTAAATCTCTCCCTATTAAAAAGATATATAGCTTATGAGAAGGTTTTAAAATTTGCTTTTGAGTATGGTTTTGTAGGTAATGTTAAAGAATTGATAGCTACAATTTTTATTTCAATATCTGTGGGTATGAGTCTATAATATTAATAAAAATAATATTCTACATGAAATAACCATTTTAATATTTTCAAAGTTTGCTTAGTTCATGCAACAGACCTATGGGGTATATGGAGCACTTCAAATAGACTTAAATGTGACTAAAACAGAAAGGAATATTCATTATTGCCATTACCCATGCCTCGATTTCTAGAGTGCAAATAGAGGGCAGATTGCTTGTTCCATTTACATGACCCAGGGTGGCTTAGTGGAAATAACAGTCAAAATGCATCTTACTTTAGTGGGCACTAAAATGACCAAAATCAATAGCAAACTATAAAAGCATTCATCAATCTTACATTCTCCTGATGAAAGCTGCAACATTTAAGAATCAGAAGAAGAAAGGTTTGGAACTTCCTTTTTCTGAGAACATGCCTCTTTAAATAAGAATTTTATACTATTTACTTTGGGACATGAAGGAAAGGTTGTTTTTGTTTGTTTTTTCATTTTTAGGAGTTATTTTTCTCCTTGTTTAGTAATTAGTATCATCTAAGTGGTATTTATCTCCTTGGATATGTATTTTTTTTT
>NW_023244546.1:0-1720 GCF_002007445.2 Ailuropoda melanoleuca
AGCCTGCTTCTTCCTCTCCCACTCCCCCTGCTTGTGTTCCCTCTCTCGCTGGCTGTCTCTATCTCAGTCGACTAAATAAATAAAAAAAAGTTTTTCATTTTGAGGAACTCCCAAAAGTTTATTTTTGCTATGATTTCTCTGACCTCAGGAGACATATCTAGTAAGAATTGATAGAGCTGATCTCAGAGAAATTACTACCTGTGCACTCTTCTCTAGGTTTCTAGGATGTTTATGGTTACCTACCTCACATTAAGGCCTTTAATCCATTTTGAATTTATTTTTGTGTATGGTGCAAGAAAAGTGGTCCAGTTTCATTCTTCTGCCTGTGGCTCTCCAGTTTTCCCAACACCATCTGTTGAAGAGACTGTCTTTTTCCCATTGGATGTTCTTTCCTGCTTTGTCAAAGATTAATTGACCATGTAATGATGAGTTTATTTCAGGGTTTTCTAGTCTGTTCTATTGACCTATGTGTTTATTTTTGTGCCTGTATCATACTGTTTTGATTACTACAGTTTTGTAATATAACTTGAAGTCCAGAATTGTGATGCCTCTAGCTTCGCTTTTCTTTTTCAAGATTTCTTTGGCTATTCAGGATCTTTTGTGGTTCCATACAAATTCTTAGGATTGTTCTAATTCTGTAAAAAATGCTATTGATATTTTGATAGGTATTGCATTGCATTAAGTATGTAGATTGCTTGGGGTATTATAGACATTTTAAAAGTATTTATCTTCCAATCCATAAGCATGAAATGTCTTTCCATTTTGTTGTGCCTTCCTCAGTTTCTTTCATCAGGTTTTTATAGTTTTCAGAGTTCAGGTCTTTCGCCTCCTTGATTAAGTTTATTCCTACATACTTTACTATTTTTGATGAAATTGTAGGTGGGATGGTTTTCTTAATTTCTCTTTCTGTTGCTTCATTATTAGTATATAGACATACAACATATTTCTGTATATTGATTTTGTAACCTGGGACTTTACTGAATTCATTTACCAGTTGTAGTAGATTTTTTGTGGGGTCTTTAGGGTTTTCTGTATAGAGTAGCATGCCATCTGAAAATGGTAAAAGTTACCTTCTTCCTTACTGATTTGGATGTCTTTTATTTCTTTTTGTTGTCTGATTGCTGTGGCTAGGATTTCCAGTACTTTGTTGAATAAAAGTGTTGAGAGTGGACATCATTGTCTTGGTCCTGACCATAGGGCAAAAGCTCTCAGTTTTTCCCTATTGAGTATGATGTTTGCTGCAGGTTTTTCATAGAATCACCCTTGCATTCTGGGATTAAATCCTACTTGATCAGGGTGAATGATTTCTTTTAATGTATTGTTAGATTTGGTTTGCTAGTATTTTGCTTAGGATTTTTGCATCTATGTTTATCAGATGTAGTTGTCTTTGTGTGTGTGTGTGTGTGTGTGTGTGTGTGTGTGTGGTGTCTATCTGGTTTTGGTGTCAGGGTAATTCTGGCCTCATAGAATGAATTTATAAGTTTTCCTTCCTTTCCCATTTTTTGGAATAGTTTGAGAGGAGTAGGCATTAACTCTTCTTTAAATGTTTGGTAGAATTTGCTGTGAAGCTGTCTGGTCCTGGACTTTGGTTTTTTGGGACTGTTTTGATTACTGATTCAACTTCCTTCCTAGTAATTGGTCTGTCAACATTTTCTATTCAAATGCCCATGGAACATTCTCAAGAATAGATCATGCTCTGGGACACAAAACAGGTCTCAGC
>NW_023244547.1:0-605 GCF_002007445.2 Ailuropoda melanoleuca
ACACCACTATTAGCCTGTCCCTGGCAGGTCGTGGCCTTGCCTACTCAAGAGCCCACCTCCTCCTCACAGCGTGTCACATAGGGTAGAAAAGCCCAAGACAGCACAGCTGTGACCAGGGCTTACTCATCTGTACAGACCTAGATGATGACAGTTATAATAATTAGCATGTGTAAAGGGCTTTGCGGTATAAATGCCACCACCGTGCATTTGACTTTCATTTAATTTTAATCTTCAGAGAAACCTCTTCTTTTTTCTCTCCAGGGGAGAGAATCAAAATTTAGGAATGAAGTGAGATCTCTCCTCAAGTATGTAAACATACCTAAACCTCTCTCGGTCTAAAAAAATGAAATCCATTCTTCACATGCCCTCCAGCCAACTCATCTCTCTTCTTCCTGAGGAACCTTTTTCAAAAGCAGCTCACACTCATGATCTCCCCTTCTTTGCACTCATTTTGTTCATTTTCCCTGTGTAAGTAACNCGTAATGTGGCAGGGCAGGTCACAAGTTGACAGCACCTGGGAGCACGGTCAGCCCACTCTGTACAGCTTGGATCATGCCTGGTTATTAAACACAACTTGTGGGTTTAACAAAATGAGTCCTTGACCA
>NW_023244548.1:0-1720 GCF_002007445.2 Ailuropoda melanoleuca
TCCATTGGCTGAACAGACACGCGACCGGCGCGAGGAGGGGGCTGGGAGAGGAGCGGGGGGGTGTGGGGGGGAGACACACTGGCGCGTGCCGCTTTTTAAAGGGGCGCAGCGCCTTCAGCAACCGGAGAAGCTTCGTTGCACGCGACCTGGTGTGTGATCTCCGTGTGGGTGGGGGAGGGTCGAGGAGAAAAAAAATAAGACATTGCAGTAAAGACCCAGGAAGGGTTTTTGTTGTAGTTGAGCGGGTTTGCCAGTACCTCCTCCGACCCTGCGCCACCGAGCCTCTGAAGTGCAATGTCCCGCCTGCTGCACGCAGAGGAGTGGGCTGAAGTGAAGGAGTTGGGGGACCACCATCGCCATCCCCAGCCTCACCACCTGCCGCAGCCGCCGCCGCCACAGCCACCTGCGACCCTGCAGACGAGAGAGCATCCCGTCTACCCGGCCGAGCTGTCCCTCCTGGATAGCACCGATCCACGCGCCTGGCTGGCTCCTACTTTGCAGGGCATCTGCACGGCACGCGCCGCTCAGTACTTGCTGCATTCCCCCGAGCTGGGTGCCTCTGAGGCTGCGGCGCCCCGGGAGGAGGCGGACGGCCGGGGGGAGCTGGTGCGGAGGAGCGGCGGCGGCGGCGGCGGCGGTAGCAGCAGCAAGAGTCCTGGGCCAGTGAAAGTGCGGGAACAGCTGTGCAAGCTGAAAGGCGGGGTGGTAGTAGACGAGCTGGGCTGCAGCCGCCAGCGCGCCCCTTCCAGCAAACAGGTGAACGGGGTGCAGAAGCAGAGGCGCCTGGCGGCCAACGCCAGGGAGCGACGCAGGATGCACGGGCTGAACCACGCCTTCGACCAGCTGCGCAACGTTATCCCGTCCTTCAACAACGACAAGAAGCTGTCCAAATACGAGACCCTGCAGATGGCCCAGATCTACATCAACGCCTTGTCCGAGCTGCTACAAACGCCCAGCGGCGGGGAGCAGCCGCCACCGCCGCCAGCATCCTGCAAGAGCGACCATCACCACCTTCGCGCCGCCGCCCCCTACGAAGGCAGCGCGGGCACCGCGACCGCAGCGGGCGCCCAGCCAGCCTCCGGAGGGGGCCAGCGGCCGACGCCTCCTGGAAGTTGCAGGACTCGCTTTTCGGCCCCGGCCTCCGCGGGAGGATACTCGGTGCAGCTGGACGCTCTGCACTTCTCGACTTTCGAGGACAGCGCCCTAACAGCGATGATGGCGCAAAAGAACCTGTCGCCTTCACTGCCGGGGGGCATCCTGCAGCCAGTGCAGGAAGAAAGTAGCAAAACTTCGCCCCGTTCCCACAGAAGCGACGGGGAGTTTTCCCCCCATTCCCATTACAGTGACTCAGATGAGGCAAGTTAGGAATGTGACAGAAACCTGAAAACTGAGAAACAAAATCGCCCTTGCCCAAGGCGCGGGAAACCCCGCGGTTAAAGATCCCCGCACCCTTTTAATTTTTGTTCTGAGATTGTCGTTGTTTAGCAACGACTTGGCTTCATATGGCAGCTATATTTGATGGTTTGCAAAAGCCTCCGCTATTTCAAACTTCCTATGGTCCATATTGGTGAAAACTTGCTGTTAAAGTTCTGTTCTTTCCTCCCTCCTTCTCTCCCTGTAGATAGATAAGGTATAAGTATATGTACCCAAATATGGCATCATTATTCTAGTTTCCCTGCTGCCAATACGCTGCTAAAACGTCGCATTTTCTTCTCTGTAG
>NW_023244549.1:0-3710 GCF_002007445.2 Ailuropoda melanoleuca
AGTCAGTGAGGCCGCTTGACACAGGACGCCAGTGTTCAGAGAAAGCAGCAGGTCCATTTGGCGAAATGTCAGGACTGGAGGTAAAAACCCTCCTTAACCCACCATCTCCTGGGCTTTTCTCTGGTTGAGCCATGAAGCAGAACTGAAGTAACTTGTCAGCGTTCAGGATTTGCTGAAAGAGGTACTTAGTTTCTGAGCAGGGAGAGCTTTGCAGGGCATCCCATTTTCCCTGTTCCTTTATTGCTTATGAATGTNCTTTATTGCTTATGAATGTATTTTGAGCAGCTGTTTCCCAGAAACACTCTTTTATTAGAAAGGGAAGGTGAGATTTACTCTTTGTGTAATTTTTTAGATATACTTTGTTCCTCCATCTCACAGTGTTTATTCTGTTGGGCCTAAGATATGGTTGAGTGGCCACCATTTAGAGTTAGGTGGCTTTTTTTTGTCGTCAGATACAGACTTGGATGATGCCTTGTCATTTGTCAAAGGTGATGTTTCATGACTGCTTAGTCTTTTCATCCCAAGAGTTACAATGAGGGTCGAGGGAAAATTCAACATTATTCAAAGCAGCCTTTTCCTGTTTAAAAGTTGAGCTGGACTATCTAGCTTTACTAAATGTATCATCTAGGTATTTTGAGGTGCCATATTCTCTCTGTCGTTTCTTTGGTGGTGGAGTCAGAAGGAGAGTCTTTGGGAATTCCTCTGGATAGAGGCATGCTGGTGGCTTCAGGGGGCTTGGCGTCAGGAGCCCTGGGCTGAGTTCTGGAACTGCTTGCCTGATGCTGGGTGAGTCAGGTTATCCCACAGCATTTCTGTTTGCTCCTTATGAGATTGCTGGAAGGTGAAATAAGCCAAGCAGAGAAAGGCAATGATCATACATTTTCACTCATTTATGGAACATAAGAAATAGCAGAGAGATCAGTAGGAGAAGGAAGGGAAGAATGAATGGGGAGCTTGACAGAAGGGGGAATGAATCACAAAAGACTATGGACTCTGGGAAACAAACTGAGGGCTTCAGAGGGGGAGGGGGGTGGTTGATTGGGATAGGCCCGTGATGGGTATTAAGGAGGGCACATATTGCATGGAGCCCTGGGTGTTATATGCAAACAATGAATCATGGAACACTCCATCAAAAACTAATGATGTAGTGTATGGTGACTAACATAACATAATAAAAAATTAAAAAAAAATTGCTGGCGGGTCATCTCTATGGAGAGGCTTTTTACACAGAAACTGTTCTGCCTAATGAAGAGCAACTAAAAATGACATGATTTGGGCTGTATTATTCTGTAAATAATAATTTTAAAACTCCCTGTCCTAGGGATACGGTATGTCATTGCACATGGAGGCCTGAGAAAGCTGCAATGAAAGATTGAGATCTCAGAGCACATTCATGTACCATTAGGATACATCCCTTAACAGTTTGCACAGGTAGGCAGGTAA
Organism: Ailuropoda melanoleuca; assembly: GCF_002007445.2. Classification (NCBI taxonomy): domain Eukaryota; kingdom Metazoa; phylum Chordata; class Mammalia; order Carnivora; family Ursidae; genus Ailuropoda; species Ailuropoda melanoleuca. The sequence goes on from NW_023244549.1 coordinate 1,444, forward strand.
GTGGAGAGAAATATGACAGAAGGGGAGAGAAGGTGTGAACCATTCGTTAGGTAGCCTTCTCCCCTTCTCAGGAAAGCCTTGGGCCACTGTCATTTTGGAAGAAGAGGGGGAATCCTGGAGTTTTGCAGCAGACAGGGAGTTCCAGGTCTGCGTAGAGGTGACAGGGGTCCCAGAGGAGAGCTGAGTGCATTCTGCAGCAGGGTGTGGGCAGGGCGAGCTCCAGGGGTGGCTGTGAGTCTCCAATGTGACTGTTGTGACAGGTGAGGGCTGTGAGCAGGGTCCTGGCTGAGGACAGGTGAGGCACAGGTGGAGAGCTGGCCAAGCCCCTTCTTCAGGGCCACCAGCCTTACCAAACACACACAGCCTCATTGTCCCTGTCACTCCAATTCAGACTGTCAGAGTCGCCAGGCCGAGATGTTTGGTGGTGCTTCTTTCCTTGAGTGCGTGAGAAGTTTCAAAGCTGAGGTGATGGACATGATGGGTCCTCAGAACATCTGTTACTCTTTTCTTTCCTGCTCCGCTTTCGATCAGTGAAGTGACTCGGACCTGCTAGTAGAAGGAGCTATCTGTGCGTTTTTATTTCCTGGTTTAATTAAACAATGGGAAAAGAGTCTTCTGAAATAGTAAAGGAATCCTTTCTGGGTGTTCATGTTTTTCTCTTCTGCGAGCCACATTCCGATATTAGAAATTATTTGTTAAAGTAACACAGCCTCAGAGCTGTCACAGGGTTTGGTGGCCTTTGTGAGAGGGAGAAAGGGAGAAGGAGTGTAGGTTCTTGAGGAGCTCGGGGAGTGGCACATTGGGCTCCCAGAGGAAATGGAGCCTCCTGTCAGCCTTCCCGGGGCGGGGGCGGCGGGGGGGTGCTGCTTACCTGGAGGCCATCCTGGGCCATGGAAGCTAGACCTGGTGAGTCACTTGGGACTTGAGTTGGGGAATTGATGAAGAAAATAGAATGAATGCTGGGGGTTGCCTGTATCCTTTGGACTCAGACAACTCCATGTAGCAAAGGAACCCTTCACCCCTGAGGCGTGTCGGGATCCCTGAGGGTGTGGGGTTTGCTTCATGGCCTGAGGTTGTGTCTTCATCCTTATCTGCACCAGAGCCATGTTGTCTGGCTATGGAGATCCAGACCCTGAGGTGACCATGTCATCATCATCATTATCATTATTATTATTATTTATCATCATCATTATTTATTATCATCATCATCATTATTATTATTTTAACAAAGCAATAGAGACATTGACTTTGAGATAAAAATACTGAAAGGAACAACACAAGGTCAAATATATACGTGATGATTGAACTTGTGGTGTCTCTCACTGGTGTGGGTCTTGTAGGGCTGCCTGAATGAGAAAGACCAAGGAATTCCATGTGGATAGAAGTGTGCTGTGCACAGGGAGTGTTTTATTCCATCAGTTGACTTCTCTCTCTGAAGGGAAAATAGAGTGGTGTCTGGAGCTTGGTTTCTGATTGGAAGGACTGGGAGGCCAGGGAATTAAAAGAGCAGTGTTCATGCTGACATGGTGCTCAGTGCGCGAAGGTTGGAAGCTGGGACTCAGAAGCGTTGGTGGTCAGGGAGGATGTTGTCTGAGTTTGCAGCACATCGAGTCACTTGGCTGGTCTGCCTAATTGGGCCAGTTTCTGCCTTTCTAAGGGCAGCTTGAAAGTGGCTTGCAACCCTAGGGCATTTGCAGAGTGGTCTGCACGGAACCCCTGTGTGGGCCAGTGTAGACACAACCCAGGGAATTCCAGAGCTAATGATGAGCACGTGTGTGAGGCTGGAGTTTGCTTCTCGGTGACAAGGATTGAGCCAGAGTGCAAAGAAGTCTCTGGGTCTTAGGACTCACTGAGCGGGTCCCAGCCTGGCAGGGTGGTCGGATCAGATGTCTGTTTCCCAGGACCTTGGCCAGAGGGAGATTTGGACCCTGGGAAGTGTCTCTGCTCAGCTTTTTCAGATGAGCACCTCAGGCAAGGGGAGGAAGCGTGTGTGCTCACCTGTCATCGAGGAAGGTGTCTGGTTTCAGGTTTCGTGTGCAGGTGGATTCCTCATATGGCTCCCCTTCCTGATGGTGTTCAGGGTGCAGGAGGTGGGTGGACCCCTTGTTCCGGGCATCCCGGCTGTGCGAGAGCCCTGGGGCACCTTTTCCCCTGGGGATTTGGAGCACGACACTGGGGGGGTGTCGGTGGTGAAGTCATCAGTTGATGCCTCAGTTTCTTCCCTGCCGAGATGGAGTGGAGACTCTAAGTGCTATGGAAATATAAAG
>NW_023244550.1:0-1721 GCF_002007445.2 Ailuropoda melanoleuca
TTCATATATATATATATATATATATATATATATATATATTCATATATATATGAATATATATATATCCCTTTTAGTTTTGTTGGTTGTTTCCTCCACCGTGCAGAAGCTTTTTATCTTGATGAGGTCCCAATAGTTCATTTTTGCTTTTGTTTCCCTTGCCTCTGGAGATGTGTCTAAGATAAGAAGTTGCTACAGTCGAGGTCGAAGAGTTTGCTGTCTGTGTTCTCTAGGATTTTGATGGATTCCTGCCTCACATTTAAGTCTTTCATCCATTTTATTTTTGTGTATGGTGTAAGAAACCTGACCAGTTTCATTCTTCTGCATGTCGCTGTCCAGTTTTCCCAACACCATTTGTTGAAGAGACTGTCTTTTTTCCATTGGATCTTTCCTGCTTTGTCAAAGATTAGTTGACCATATAGCTGTAGGTCTACTTCTGGGTTTTCTATTCTGTTCCACTGATCCATGTGTCTGTTTTTGTGCCAGTACCATACTGTCTTGATGACTACAGCTTTGTAATATAGCTTGAAGTCCAGAATTGTGATGCCTCCAACTTCACTTTTTCAAGAGTGCTTTAGCTATCCAGGGTCTTTTGTGGTTCCATATAAATTTTAGGGTTGTTTGTGCTAGCTCTGTGAAAAAAATGTGGTGGTATTTTGATAGGGATTGCATTGAATATGTAGATTGCTTGGGGTAGTATAGACATTTTAACAATATTTGTTCTTCGAATCCATGAGCATGGAATGTTTTTCCATTTCTTTGTGTCCTCTTCAATTTCTTTTGTAAGCGTTCTATAGTTTTCAGAGTACAGATCTTTTACCTCTTTGGTTAGGTCTATTCCTTGGTATCTTATGGTTTTTGGTGCAATTGTAGATGAGATTGATTCCTTGATTTCTCTTTCTGATGCTTCATTACTGGCATATAGAAATGCAACAGATTTCTGTACATTGGTTTTTGTATCCTGCAGGACTTTACTAGAATTTATGTACCAGTTCTAGCAGTTTTTTTTTTTGGTAGTGTCTTTCAGGTTTTCTGTGTAGAGTATGATATCATCCGCAGATAGTGAAAGTTTGATTTCTTCCTTGCTGATTTGGATGCCTTTTATCTCTTCTTGTTGTCTGATAGCTAAGGCTAGGACTTCTAGTACTATATTAATTAACAACGGTAAGAGCGACTATCCCTTTCTTATTCCTGACTGTAGGAAAAGCTGTCAGTTTTTCCCCCTTTTAGGGTGATATTAGTTGTTGGTCTTTCCTATATGGCCTTTATGATGTTGAGGTATGTTCCATCTATCCCTACTTTGTTGAGAGTTTTGGTCAAAAATGGATGCTGTTTTGTCAAATGTTTTTTGTGCATCTGTTGAGAGGATCATATGATTCTTATCCCTTCTGTTATTAACATGGTGTATCACATCAATTAATTTGCAAATATTGAACCACCCTTGAAGCCCAGGAATAAGTCCCACTTGATTGGGGTGAATAATTCTTTTAATGTTTTTAATTTTTGATTACTGATTCAATGCAAACAAATTGGGCAATGTAAAAGAAATGGATAAATTCCTAGAAACATATAAACTACCAAAACCAAAACAGGAATAAATAGAAAACTTGAACAGACCAATAACCAGTCAAGAAATTGGATCAGTAATAAAAAAATCTCCCAACAAACAAAAGTCTAGGGCCAGATGGCTTTGCTATTGCTTAAAAAAAAAAAAAAAAAAAAAA
>NW_023244551.1:0-1721 GCF_002007445.2 Ailuropoda melanoleuca
TTTTTTTTTCCAGAAGGCAGTCATGGCCAAATTTCCTAAAGGTAATATTTTAAATAAGAATAGAATTATAGCCCTGAAGCCATATGGTAAAAACACTCTCTTCTTACTCTATAAAGGTGAACTGACTTGGATGAAATTACAAAGAAATCAACTGGACAAACTAAATGCTGGAGACTGTGTTACTCTGCCCAGTGAATATGGCACAGCCGCAGAATGGTTTCAATAAAGGCTAGGATCTTGTTAAGTTTCTGGAAGTCCACTAGTTTCTTCATTAGCTCTCCATTCCATGAAGAGGCCAGATGGATGAATTGAATGCAGACCACCACACTGAGTCTTTCAGGTGCCTTCGATGTTGCCTCTATTTCTGCATTCATTCAAGAACACAGTATCTCTTCCTATTTTCTATCTTAAGGATAAACTGGTAGGTATTGCCTACATCTTCACTTTGCTCTTCCCATGATATTCTTAATCCGTGGTTCGGGGAACCTATGCAATGACAATGTTAGTTGCCAAGTTGGTAGATATGTTGATAGACTCTAATTATACACATGTATGTATATGTGTGTGTCTATGTGTGTAATTATATATCAAGGACATAATTATAGGATGAATCTATGAGTGAATTGAGCCATCTATAAGGTGAACGTGGCTCCAAACTCAATTTATTATCCAACCTCCTTAAGCCTCCACATGAACTGGAGGACCACATGGCTTCGCAATTACCCTGGTACCAAAATTCACTGCCCTAAATTTGTCACATTGTTGTTGTAAGGCCTAAAATAACATAAAAATAGGTAAATCAATTCCTCAATCTTCAAAAGTGTCACTGCTCTTCCCCATGTTATGACTACTTGATATCTCAATACATTAAAGTCTACATATTCCTATACCAGTTAATCACAAGAAAAAATCTTTAAAAAGTACAATGCCACTTCTTGCCAAGGATGACCATTACCTCACTTACCAAGAGGAATGAGGTCCCTATTGCTTTAAAATAGGCTTTTGATTAAAAATCCGATAGACCGTCTTGAGTGTCTGTTCGTATTCCTGAAACTGGTAATATTGGACCAAGTAAGTTTTAAAGAAAATAAATACCCAAAGGGAAGATTTAGTTTTAGGTTATGAAGCCTCAGCAATGTGAGAGATGCTACAACAAAATGTTACAAAGACTAATGGAAAGAAAATAAGTTAATTTATTACCAAGCTCCATTCTCTCCTTAAAAAGACCCAGCTAGTATCTTTGGAAGAATCTATTGGAGGGAGACACAGAGAAGTAATCAATCTTTTAGTTCCCACTCCTCTGTTGTTCATTATTAAAAATTTGTCCCAAAGATAGGTAACCCCACCATACTTCTGTAAGTTAATTTGGTCTGTTTGGCAATTTCTGGGGAAACAAACAGGCATATTCAGTGTCGGTCACAACAAGAGTGGCTCAGGAAGAAGATGAACCTAAAATAATTTGAAGCATCCCATAAGCTGTACATTGAACACTTAGCAACACTCAAAATGTAGCATTTATTTATTTATTTATTTAAGATTTTTTATTTATTCGCTGAGTGGGGTGCCTGACACAGGGCTCGATCCCAGAACTCCAGGATCATGACCTTAGCCAAGGCAGGTGCTTAACCGACTGAGCCACCCAGGGACCACCAAAATGTAGACTTTAAAATATTTTTTATTTAAAAAAAATAAAATTTTTATAATCTAAATTTTTATAATCT
>NW_023244552.1:0-1721 GCF_002007445.2 Ailuropoda melanoleuca
CACATCGGGCTCCTCGGCTGGGAGCCTGCTTCTTCCTCTCCCTCTCCCCTGCCGTGTTCCCTCTCTCGCTGGCTGTCTCTCTGTCACATAAATAAGTAAAATCTTTAAAAAAAAAAAAGTACTCTTAAAAAAAGAAAATAGCAGTCTTAGTTTCTCTATATAGTTTTTTCACCTGCAAAAGAGATATAGGTAACCATGTACTCTATCGCTACCCATAAACTAATGGTTAAAGAGAAAAACAGTCACTGTGGGGTAATTATAATTGCCATTAATTTGTTCAATAAATAGTTGTATATAAATATTACATTGAAATAAGTGAGACAGACAGTGAGAGGAGAGTGAATAATGAGCACAGTATATAATGTGGCTTCTTCCATTCTGGAACTTCTATCCTGCCCTGTATGCGAACCTCTAAACTTTTCTCTACCTTGTTAGCACTCCAGTGCTAATATATATCTTTAAGCATATAAAGTAAGAAGTTGATAAAATGTCATAAGTATGTATTTAAATATATATGTATACACACAGTATGTGTGTGTTTGTGTGTGTATTCAATGAAGCAGACCAATAAACCAAATGCAAGTTCTTTAAAAAGTAGAATAAATCCCTGATGAAACAGCAACAACAAAATAAACCTTTGGTGAAGTAAATTATAAGATTAAAACAAACCCCTAAGGAAATGAATAAAAGAAGAAAGATTATAGCCTATATCAGGAACGGAAATGGTATAATCACCAGAGTCTAAGAACAGTGAGGTAATGAAGATATTGCAAAAAAAACAAAAACATAGGACAAAAAAATATCAAACTTTAGAGGAAATAAATTCCTGGAAAATATAATTTTCAAAAACAAACATAAGAAGAAATAGAAAATATAAGCAGTCCTATAGCAAAATAACTGATCCACACTTAGTAATCATCCTTCAAACAAAGCTCGAAGTTCGTAAGATCCACTAGCAGATATTATAATACTGTTAAGAAATAATGCCAAATTTATACAAACACTTCAAAAGAACAGGACAAAAGGTACCACTTCCCGACACATTTTATAAGGACAGCGCAATTTTGATTTTACAAACCCTGACAGAGACATCACAATAAAGGAAAATGTTAGGTCAATATTACTCATAAATACAAATGTGAAGAACTAAAACCATACAATGAACATATTACCATTTTCATATTTACTCCATGAACTTAACTTTAAAAATCAGTCATTAACAAAATGACAAAAAAAGCACATGATCGTTTTAACAGATGCATAACAAGTATTGTGTAAATACAGCAATTGTTTATAAAGATTTATCTGAGTGAGAGCAAGAAAGCGAACATGAGCAGGAAGGTCAGAGGGAGAGGGAAAGAGAATCTCAAGCAGACGCCACACTAAGCGCAGAGCCAGACATGGGGCTCATTCCCAGGACCCTGAGATTACAACCTGAGCCAAAACCAAGAGTCAGACACTCAGCCAACTGCAACAACCAGGCGCCTAAGTTTGACATTTGTTTATAATAAAAATATCTTAGAAAACTAAAAAGAGAACTTTCCTAATGTGATAAACGCAGCTACAAAAAACTCACAACTATACTTAATGGTGGACTATTAATTTCAATATGTTAGGAATAACCCACAAATGGCTACTATTACCAAACCTTTAAGGACCCACTTAAAAATTCAGATTGATTCATGTCATTAAACATTCTAAGAGAGTGGACTGCTCTAAAG
>NW_023244553.1:0-1721 GCF_002007445.2 Ailuropoda melanoleuca
ATCCCTGCCTTTGCGGACGGGTCACAGGAGGAGGGCCCTGGAGCCCAGAGACATTGGGAGAGGACAGAAGCCCTGGAAAGCCTCTGAAGATGCCATCCCTTGATCTACGGGATAAGGACTTACCAGAGGGCAACTGTGCCGTCGGCACCAGCCCCGAGCACACTGTGCCAATGAGTCACGTACGGTCTCTGGACACGAGGCACTGACAGACCTGGGCAAAGGCAGACATTAAGTCACTCATTCCACAAACAAGTAAGGACCATCGTGACAAGTGCCGTGCGTGGAGAGCACCAGGGTCCTGAGGCAACCCTAACAGAAGACCCCGCATTCCCGGGGAGCACCCTGACTAGAGCCCCTGGAGAAAGCAGTGCGGCTGCCCCGGGGCCGCTCCCCTGCACCTGGTCTCCTGCCCGCCCAGGACACAGACCTTCCTGCACGCAGGAGAACTGGGGCCATCTAGGAGAAGACTTGTGTGCCACGTTACAGGGTAGTTTCCAAAACACGGTATGCTCCTGACTCCCACATGGACACATAACAAATGCCTTTCGAACATTTGTTTAGCTCATTAATTCAGTAGAATCAAAGTATCTCATTCCTATTGTTGAATCAAGAATGCTAAGAAGCATGTCTAGTCTTTCCACTTTCGAAGGCATCTGGTTGGCTCCTTGGGAGACAACAAGGATGGACCATGCTTCCCCAGGAGACACTTTGCATCGCCTACAACTCATGGGATTGTAAGAAGCTCGAAGACAGTGAGAAGCTCAGAGCCCCAGTGAATCAGCCCACCTGGAAGGGTGTAGGACACAGGCCTTGATTTCCACTGACGACGTAAGAGGTCATCTTTGGGTCCGTTTCAGAGTCTTGCACAATAATCCCTGTAATTGTTTGTCACTGACAGAATGCCCAGGATACACAGAGCACTCCTGCAAATCAGTTGGCAAAATCACACAAGTCGAGAGAGAGATGGACACGGGAATTGCACAGACGTTTCACAACAGATCCGAACGGCCGTTACACATATGGGAAGGACGCCGGGCCCCCAGCTCCACGGGAAGTGATCATTTCTGGGAAACCGCAGGAGAGAAAGTGGTTCTCCTTCCAGAAGCGACGGAGCAGCTTCTACCAGAGTGAACGTCACAGGCAGCGAGTATAACCCGGAGACCCTGCTCAGCCAGCAGAGGTCTGAGGACAGTAGGGAAACACCAGGAGCAAGCCGACACTGGAGAAGATCGCTCCCTGGAAAGATGTGCTGAAGGCAAAGCCCGGTGCAGCGGCAGGTGCAGCCAGAGGGCAGGCAGAAACCCCGCCGTCCCGGGTCCAAGGCATGGGGCTCGGGGCCACACTTCACGAGCAGCTGGGAATTCAGGAGAGGAAGCCACCTAGGGGGAACCCCAAATTCTGCGTGTAAATGCTTCTCAACCCCTGGGCTGATCCCTTGACTGGGCAGCCGTAAGGAAACTAAGAAGGGCCCAGCAGGAACGGCAGCCAGGACGTCAAAGAACAGAAGGCCAGCTTCTCATACACAGACCGAGGAACCCACACACATGCTCAATGTACATAGACACACACGTACACACATGCTCATGGGCTCCCATGCACACACACGCTCACATGCACATACAGACACACGCACACAGACACAGGCTCCATGCACACACATGCTCACATGCACATAGAGACACACGCACACAGACACAGGCTCCCACGCAGACACATGCTCA
>NW_023244554.1:0-1721 GCF_002007445.2 Ailuropoda melanoleuca
CACACACACACACACACACACACACACACACACACACAGAGCCAACTATCACCTTGAATAGTAATCCAAGTTTCTGCTTTGCAAAAACAAACCACTCATTTAGACTGAAGCAACAAGGCTGCCTTTGAGACACTCATTGATTTTAAATTAAAAAATAACTGCTATGTTTTACATTAGGAGTGACAACAAATAACAGAATAGACCTTACTTAGTGTTATTTGTAGCAACTCCATTGCACCTGTCTGAAGGAAAGGGGGGTGGGCAACCTGAATGGGGTAATCTTACTGATCAATAATCCAGATCTCGGAATGTGCTGTAGCAGATAGTCAATTCTTGATAGAATTACTGAAATACAGCCAGCTGTTTTTCTTATGGCTCAGGTCTTTGGGTTCAGTGGAATGACTTTATTAACTTGAACTTTATTCTCCTTGAATGTTTGTCTTTTCCTTTATGCAGCTCCGCTGGGGGCGGGAGAGGGCGGTTGAATGAAGATGTTATATTCCATTTCTTCCATCTTTAGTCCAGCAGATGAGGAAAAAGTTTTAAAAGAGGAAGTTGTTCCTGGGATTTGTTTTTCACCATGTTTGTAAACAGGCCTTCCTAAAAAGTTTTAATAGTATAAAAAAATGATAAAGTCTTAAAGGCAATATTGACTTTGGAGAATGATTTTTCAAACAATGAGAAGACTCTGATTACCTGCCATTAGTGTCAGAACAGTGGAAGTGGAAGCTAGCAATGTTAATAGTCACAATGAGTACCTACGATGTGTCAGAGCCTCGAGTATTTCTTCTAATTATTTCTAGAAATGTATTTCTTAAGAAGGATGCTCCTGGCTAATATTTTTTTTTAACCTTAGTCTGAGCTTCAAATGTATCTGAAAGTAATAAAACCTGGCATAGTTTTTTGGTTTTTTTTTTTTTAATAATCCAGAATTAGGACTTTTCATGGGCTGCCTGCCCACCTCTGCCCCTGCCCACCTCCTCTCTCAGATGGACCAACACAAAGAAGTTCCATGGTGCGACAGCTTTGTGTTATTCTCAACCATAATGGAGCGGAATGACATGGGAAGCAGTACGTGTCTGGACTTTGCAAAACTAGTCGCCCTCCATCTCATCAGTCTCAACCCTGGCCAAGCCTGCTCTCTACCAGCATCCCAGTATTCAAATCTGTCCAGTCTTCTTTCCTGCCAGATGATCTGTAATGGCTCCATGTCAGCTATAAAATTCAGACACCTTCATGGGCATAAGTGGCATGTATGGCCCATGATCCAACCCCAGCATCTTCTTCCTTCAAATTTTATAGTCCCTTCTTGAAACATTGCTCCCCAGAGACCTTGAACTACTCTTAATCTCTGACCAGAACAAATTCTTTATAGTTTAAAATACTTTCAGCAACAGGGACACCTGGCTGGCTCAGTCAGTAGAGCATGCGACTCTTGATCTTGGAGTTGTGAGTCTGAGCCCCATGTTGAGTATAGAGATTACTTAAAAATAAAATCTTAAAAAAAAAAAAAACTTTCAGCAACAGGTATAGAAAACCTAACCAACAATGTCTTAAACTAAGGATATTTATTATGTTTTAACAAGAAGATCAGAAGTAAATGGTCCATGCGTTGGTGTTTACAGCTCAATAACAAAAGAGCCATCCCTCAGGGGGCGCCTGGGTGGCACAGCGGTTAAGCATCTGCCTTCGGCTCAGGGCGTGATCCTGGCGTTGTGGGA
>NW_023244555.1:0-1722 GCF_002007445.2 Ailuropoda melanoleuca
GCAGGGGGAGTGGGAGAGGAAGAAGCAGGCTACCAGAGGAGGAGCCTGATGTGGGACTCGATCCCAGAATGCTGGGATCAGCCCTGAGCTGAAGGCAGACGCTTAACGACTGAGCCACCCAGAAGCCCCTCATTACCTGCATTTCTAAATTACAAATCTATCTTTTGGTGATCTCTCAGGTGCGTCTGTTAAAACATCTGAATATTGTAACCTATGTTTCTTTCTTAACTATTAAATAGAAGAAAGACGGAAATTCCTTTAATTTTTCAACGGGGGGGGGGAGAGAAGTTTTTTAGAAAGAAGACTATTCAGGATCAGACATAATTTACTCTGTTTTCTCCAATTCAACCCGGAAGGAAAATGCTATTTATATTCTTTTAAATATATATATGTATATAGAAATCTTCTCTTCAACTTTGCCAGGTCTCTGAACTGCCATTTGCTCTTGACTCCATCAGAGTTCAAATGCTCCCGGGCCACTCCTGATTGCTTCTCCTTTTCTGCTAACTACTTACTCCATGAAGCTTTTGCTGTCTGGCTTCTGCCTCCACTAGCCCCTGAAGGGACTCTTCCCAAGATGAGCACCACTCCTTTTTAAAACCTGTCCTTCCTTCAGCTTCCATAGCCGTGTTCTCCTCAGTCCACTGCCCCCTTCCCCAGGGGGCTCCTCAGCCTGCCCTTCTCTGTGATGGTCCTTGACCTTCTTCCGGCACACACCCTCTCCCTGAAATGTTGTGCTGTCTCTGGACTGGAGTCTAATTCCAGGAGTTTCAGTTACTATACCCTTTTCCCCTCCCAAGACCTATGGGCACCTCAAACTAAGAGAGTGCGAAACTGGACTGGTCATCTCTGCTGCGGCCAACTGCCAACTTCTGCCATGGCTGCAGTGACCACCCTATCCCACAGGCTCCTCTGTGGTGGGACCTGCCAGCCCCCCACCCCCATGGAGTGCGGGAGTCCCGTGGGAAGTGGCGCTGTTTGACTTCTGCGGCTAGGTCACGGGAGGCCGTGCCGCTCTCACTGGTTCTACCGGAATGCTCCCCCGACAGCGGTGTTCTCTCTGAAAACCCAGGAGCCGCAGGAAGCCCAGCGCGCGTGGCCAGGCGCGATGTGCTTCAGCCACCGGCTCCGGCTGAGCCCGGCTTTTTAGTGAACCGACCCTGCACATCAGAGGGCAAAGATTCTCCCCTCCATGTCCTTTCTCCATGAGGCCTTACCGTGGCCTATACTTACACAGACACGAACACAGTTTCCAACAGCTCCATCCGTGAGACAGCCCTAGCCCCCCCTTAAAGTATCTGCCTGCGAAAACTCAAAGCTGCCAAAAACATTTACCATTTGTTCCAACACCTTTAGATAGATTTTTACCTCCTAGCCTCTGCAGAGGGTAGAAGCCGAACTTCTATTAAGCACCAGCTAACAAACCCAGATGGGCGTCCCATGGACCAACCCCTCCTCCTTCCGGCTTTTTGTCATCTTTCACTTCCCTGACTCTACTGAGCCCCACTCACCCGCTCCCTGTTCTGTCCTTCTCCCTTTAAAACTCCACTCACCTCCGTACAAATCAAAGTTGAGTTCAGTTCATGCTGGACTCTCTTTTCTACTGCAACAGTATACTGCTGATTAAAGTCTGGCCTGACCACTTTACCTGGTGTGCGGCATGATCTTTGACACACACGGAAGTGAAGAAGCTGGCGACGATTCCAGCCCTCAGCCCACGGA
>NW_023244556.1:0-1722 GCF_002007445.2 Ailuropoda melanoleuca
CAGGAGGCTTCCAAGGTTCTTCCATGTTTTTGCATGTAGCAGTAATTTGTTCCAATTGCTACACATCCTCACCAACACTTGTTTGGTAAGGTTTTATTAATCTTTGGTAAATTTTATTAATTTTAGGCCTTCTAGTGGTTGTAGAATAGGATCTCGTCATTAAAATGTGTATATTTTAATGTACCTATTTGACGTTTGTTTTCTTTCTTTGGGTGAGGTGTCTGTTCAAATCTCCTGCCCATTTGTTTTTTTAGGTTGGGTTATGTTATTATGGAGTTGTAATCTGGATACAAGCCCTTCATCATATACATGTTTTGGAAATCCTTACTCCAGTCTGAGGCTTGCCTTTTTATTTACTTAATAGTGTCTTTTGAAAAGCAAAAGTTTTAATTTTGATCAGGTCGAATTTATCAATTACCTTCTTCCATAGTTTGTTATTACTATTATTATTTTTTGTCTTGTCCAAGAAATCTCTGCCTGACTCAAGGCCACAAATATTTTCTCCTATGTTTTCTTCTACCTTCTCTCTCTTAATGCTAACCAAATGCATAGGGCAGAACTTGTAAAACTAATAAAAAATACAATGCCACCTCACTGCGCCACATTTTACAGAGCTGAAATGGACATTATATAATTGGCAACTGACACCGATATACTTCGTTACTTGAAGGAACACTAGCCTGAAGGATAGAAAAGAAATGCTTCATCTTTTCCTAATTTCCTTTTCTGGCGGCCAAGAATCAATGACTAAGAACCGAAATATGGAGGGCTGGGCATCTCCGAGGGTCTTTCACTGGGGTCTCTGACATGGTAAAGACAAAAGAAGCAAGCCGATTCAGTATTGGGAAAAGAACTGGGAGAGGAACAGTCACGGGGAAGGTGACTTCTGGATTCACTTGCTCCTTCTGGTAAAGAGATCAATCCTCCTCTTTGTGGGGAGAACATGAATTTCTTCCTCCACAGCAGTCACATCAGATGGAGGGAAGGTGTCAGACAGTCTGCAGAGGGATGGGGGCTCTGAACATCCATTACTCCTGCTTAAGCCACAGGAAAAGGGTTCCTAGCAGCAGGGCAGTGAGGACAACAATGAGAATCTGCCTGCTCTGTTTGCAGCAAACACCAGTCCTGGAGAGTTCTCTCCTCCTTTTTTAGAGGTAAGTAAGCAGAAACAAAACAACACGGTCTTAGAACAATTTACCATATTAAAATTAAGGAAAATGTGAAGTCAGAACCCCGGTACTCCCCCTCCACCTGCCAGTTCACGAACTTCGACTGCTGGGTCTGGATGGCCATCTTGGACCGGAGGCCAGGGCCCAGCTGGTGAATGACCTGAGCGTTGAGGCTGCCGCTGTTGTCCATGTCACCCACCAGCACGGGGAATGCCTCTGTGGGACTCAGCTGCTTTGTTCCCACGTACGTGACCCCGAAGTGGTAGTTGGACTCCCCAGTTGTGCTGAGGGCTACTGTGTGGTTCACCTGGAAATGGTTACTCAACCCTTTGTTGACTGTGAGCTTGACACCTTCCGTCTGAACGGGAAATAGCTCCTTGTACTTCCGGTGGCACTCCTCAAACGTGCCGGGGTTGGGCAGGCAGCCGCAGGCCCCATCGTCCGCGGTCCCTGCGGCGCTGCCAGCTGCAGCACGGGGGGTCCATTCTGAACCTCGACCAGCGCCAGCCCCAGCGCCCAGACCGCCTCCGAGCGGCGGCAGCGTGAAGCCGGG
>NW_023244557.1:0-1722 GCF_002007445.2 Ailuropoda melanoleuca
CCTCTCTTGCTGGCTGTCTCTATCTCTGTCAAATAAATAAATAAAATCTTTAAAAAAAAAAAAGAAATGATGGAGAGAACTCTTGTCTTATTCTGTTAATAAGTAATATTCATTGAATACGTGAATGAATTGGAAATGAAAACAAGCTCCTCTCAATAAAAGGTGCATTTCTAATATAATTTCCCTTTTTATTCTATAATTGTTCAAAGTTTATAATATATTTATGTTGTTTTAATTGATTGATTAATAATAGTAATTATAGCAGTAACAATAGAGAAGAATTTTATTACTTAGAAACATATGGTCACAGGAAACTTAAAACAATTAAATTGATATTCATATGCTACTTTTGTGCAAAGAAGTTTGATAGGGTGATCAATAAAACATTTCAAAAAATGAAACAAAATTATATTAGGACTAAATTTTAGGGGGAAGTGGAATGGAAATATAAATTCGAGAAATAGAAATGGTATAAATACAAAATTTCCAACAGTTAAAGAAGAGCTTGCTCATTTATTCATTTTTTAAAAATGGAAGTGCTAGTCAAATTGCTTTGGTATTTAAATTCCATTGGATACATTTAAAAGATACTTTCCATTGGAAGTACCAAACATATTTTTAAATGTTTATATCTAGAAAGTTCTGGAAATTATATTCTTTGCAATTCTTGAAATAGATGATGGACAAATTTTGAAGTGAATTTAGTAATGTATGAGGAGTGTGTTTTTTTAAGATTTTATTTATTTATTTATTTAGAGAGAACACGAGCAGAGGGAGGGGTAGAGGGAGAGGAAGAGAGAAAATCCCAAGCGGACTCCACCCTGAGCATGGAGCCCAATCTGGGGCTTGATCTCACGACCCCGAGATCACGATCTGAGCCAAAACCAAGAGTTGGACATTTAACCGACTGAGCCACCCAGGTGCCCCAAGGAGTATGCTGTTTTAAACATTTTTGAGGGACCTACCCAAACAGGTTTGAAGAGTATTGGGCTAAGTGTATGGAAGAAGTGTATCTTGGCTACATGGTTGTTATCAAGCCTTGGGAAATGCCCTTCTTAATCCCTCTCTGTCCATTTCTCTTTCTAAAAAAAAAAAAAAAAGCACACCTGCTTGCTTTCCCTTATTCTCAGGAAAATTCTGAGATCATATGCGATAATGAAATAATGTGAAAAGTCTAGATTACTTCCTGGGGGCAAGTTGGACACCTCTGGGAAGTTTCAATAACTTTTCAAGGCTAACAGGATACTGACTAGTTCCCCAGAAAGTATACATGGAAGGTATTCTTATTACTACCTTTATGTCACTGTAGCCTCCCATTTCCCCAGTTTTGATTCAGCCCTTGGAATTTCACGAAAGCAATCTAACCTCATAGGATTAGTTTCTGCATCTCTGCATCAGAGGGTTAGCAAGAAGAGACCTAGCTCTAGTTTGGGGCACCGAGGCTCTGCTCTGGTTGTCAGGAAGAGAAACCATAGACTTTAGAACAGGAAAGCCAACAAGCCTGAACGCCCTTCCCAGATGGCCCTGGGGCACATGTACTTAGCCCAGAGAATATCGTCTGAGGTTCTGAATATTGTCACTGTTAACACCTATTCAGGTAACTGAGGAGAGTCAATCCACCACGTGGGCCCCTCAGCTTGTTAGATTATCTGACAAATCTTGTGTTCAAGTCCTTAACTCTTTTTTTTTTTTTTAAGAATTTATTTATTTATTCGACAGAGA
>NW_023244558.1:0-3421 GCF_002007445.2 Ailuropoda melanoleuca
GACTCAGTGAGTGTTCCATTATGGTTCCGTGAACGTTGTGAAGTGAGGCATGAACGTGGCAACCTCTTTGTACAGTGGGCATATCAGGACCTTTGGGACTATGGGAGCCTCTCCGCTTCCTTGCAGGGGACAGAGGACCTATTTAGCCAAGAGCTCATGTGCACGACAGCGCTCCATACTTATTCCTGGGCGGCCGCAGGTAAGAAGTCCAGGCACTGTCCTCCCAGAGTTCTTGGGCTGTAGTGACAACCTCACCGGGGCAAGGTGTGGGGGGGGAAGGGTAACAAACAGCACAAAATAGCCAAGGGTGGCTGTAGGACACGGGGTGGTGGCCCGGGTCTGTCCCTTCCTGCTGTGGTGTGTGGTCTGCCTCCCTGGGTCGGCTTGGATGTAAGGATCTCTAGTGTCCATTGTAGTTCAGAAGCCCCTGGTATCTGCACAAGGTTTGTACTCCGCACTCCCACGGCAGCGTCCACCAGCTATGGCGAAGATAAAAAAAATCAGCGAGTATCTCCCCTGCCAACAAGACCTGGATTTCCATGAAGTCCCTGCTCCAAAGCCAGCTCTTCCTGCTGCTCCAAGGCCAGAGGAGCATTGCCAGGTGGACCTCATGGAGCTGGACCCAACTGCTGGCAAATAGCAGACAGTCTTCCCTGCACAAGGTAATGAGAAGCGGCTGCCAGGTTGTTACACTTGCCCTTTCCTGGAGGTTGGGGGAATCGACACAAGGCTGTAACCAAGAAGAGCAGATCAAAGTGTGTCTGAAAGGAACTAGCCCATTAAAAAAATATGCTAAAATGTACATAATATAAAATTTGCCATGTTAACCATCTTGANAAAATCGTAAGCCAGGAATTCCTTAATGTCCATTTCTACCAAAATAGAGTCTTAATAGGCTGCTGATAGCCTTGCGTATTAGAGTCAGCGTTGGGTATTAGGATTAGGACCGCGTCCTAATGGAGCCTCCAGGACACATAAGCCAAGTGAGGAACACACCCTCCTTCCTGTAAGTGGAGACATTAATCTGGTGAAGAACACTGTACAGAAATATTCTTCCAGAGCCTTCAGAAATCTGGCAGAAACAACTGAGCTTTTGGCTTGTGTGTTTGGACGCTCTTCTTGACAATAGTTCAAATGCAGCTTATTCTCAAGGCTGTTTCTGCAGATCTTTCTGTGAACGTTTGAGGACGCACATTTCCTGATTCTCTTTCCCTGGAGGGGATGCGTGCTTGCTATTCCTCTAAAGACAGCACTGGGTTTTTTAGGTAATTAAATTTAGTTAAAAGGAGGGAAAGTGGGCAAAAGACGCGAGCAGACATTTCCCTGCAGAGGAGATGCAGATGGCAAATAAGCCCGTGGAAAGAGGTTAAGCATCATTAGCTCTCAGGGAAACGCGAGTTACAGTGACAATGAGATACCATTGCACACGCATCAGGAGGGCGAAAGTAAGAAATAGTGACAACACCAAATGCTGGCGAGGCTGCAGAGAAGCTGGTCCCTCAGCCGTGGCTGCTGAGAATCTAAAACGATGAGGACACTCTGGGAACCAGAAGGACCATTTCCCGTCAAACTCAACATGACATTTTCACCGACCCAGAGATTTCATTCCTGGGGCGTTTATCCCAGAGAAATGAAAACGTAGGTTCACACAAAAACTTGTGCACAAATATTCATAGCAGCTTTTTTTTGGGGGGGGGTAATAACTCCAAATAGAATAACCCGAACGTCCTTGAACAGGTAGGAGGTAAGGAAGTGGTGTCACATCCACACCACGGAGTGCTACTCAGCAATAAAAAGGAATGAACTGTCGACACAGGTGGTAAGTCGTTGTTGAATCCTTGTTGCCAGCGGTTAGGTATGATGGAGGTGGCTGGGGAGAGGGCTGGGGTCACACAAGGGCCACCCGAGGGAGGGTCACGATGGAAATGTGCTGGGTCTGGAGTGTAGTGGTGGACACAGCAGTGTGGACATGAAAAAAACGCATAGAACTACACACACACACACACACACGACAACAGGTGAAGCTGGGGAAATCTGAATAGGCACGCGGAGTGTGTTTTGTCAGTGTTCCTGTTGTGACATGGTACATGGTACTATAATTTTGCAAGACGTTACTGCTGGGGGAGACCCGGGGGAGGGTGCACAGGATCTGTCTGTATTATTTATTACAACTGCATGTGAACCTACAATGATCTCAGAGTAAAAAGGTTAATATAAAAAAAAAAAGGAGAGGGCTGAGCTGCCAGACTTCGTTCGCTCCACTGAAGATAGATGTTTGCTTCACCCGAGGGTGGCCCCCGCCCATTCAGGTGCTCACGGTGCCCGTAAAGTCACCAAGGAATTGGGACAAGCCTGGTCAGAGTCAGCATTTGACTTAGCAGACAAGGAAAGACTTATGGACAGGTTGCACCGATGGGTAAAACTTCCAGGAACGGGGTTGTTTCTCTCCAGGATTTGCAGATGTTTAGGGAGAAATATTTCTGCAGGGGCTGGAGCCATTTTGTCCACTCAGCCTTTTAATGACTCGATTAACGCAGAGGAAGATCTTGGAGAACCTTGGGGATCGTTTCATGTTGTTGGTGAAGTTGTTCATAATATTCTACCGATTAGGGTTGGCCATCGACTGCAAGTCCGTGTCCCCCCAGAATTCCGGCATTGAAATCTACTCCCTAATGTGATGGCATTGGAAGGTGGGGTCTTTGGCAGGTGATCAGCTCATAAGGGGGTTGTTTATAAGCCATTGAATCTGTGATATCTTTGTTATAACAGCCCAGGTGGCTGAAGACAGGGTTAAAAAAAAAGAATATGGCAAATAGCAAGCCACCAGAATGGCTCAAAACGACAACAAACCACACACACGCACACATGCACACATACATACACACACACACACACATGCACACACATACACACACACACGCACACGCACACACACACGCACACACATACAAGCACACACATACACACATACACAAACATACACACATGCACACACACACACGCACACACATGCACACATGCGCACACATACACATGCACACATACACACACGCACACACATACACACACGCGCACACACACACGCACACACACGCACACACATACACACATGCACACACGCACACATACACACGCACACACACATGCACACACATACACACATACACACGCGCACACATGCACACACCTACACACATGCACACGCACGCGCGCACACATACACAGACACGCACACACACATGCACACACATACACACACACAAACACGCGCACACATACACACACGCACACACACATACACATGCACATACACACGCACACACATGCAAACACGCGCACACATACGCGCACACGCACACATGCACACACGCACACATACACACGCGCACACACGTGCACACACACGCACACACGCACACAC
>NW_023244559.1:0-1722 GCF_002007445.2 Ailuropoda melanoleuca
CTCTCACTGGCTGTCTCTATCTCTGTCAAATAAATAAATAAAATCTTTAAAAAAAAATAAAATAAATAAAATTGTAATAACAACAAAACAATAGCAACAATGTATTTGCTTATGTATCCTTATGCATATCTATGCTTATGTATAAGTAAAATGAATGATAACAAATATACCATAAAGGAGATGGAGGAACTAGGATTATTTTGTTGTTAAAGGGTATTCACATTGCCTGTGAAGTGGTATAGTGATATTTGAAAGCAGGCTTGAATTAGTTGTAAATGTATATTGCAAACTCTAGGGCAACCACTATAAAAAGTTTAGAAAGCATATGGTACGACATGGATGGAGCTAGAGAGTATTATGTTAAGCAAAATAAGTCAGTCAGAGAAAGACAAATGCCATATGATTTTACTCATATGTGGAATTTAAGAAACAAAACAAAAAATCATAGTGGGAAAAAAGAGAGAGGAAAACCAAAAAAATAGCCTCTTAGAAAACAAACTGATGGTTTACCAGAGGGGAGGTTGGTGGCGGGATGGGTTAAATAGGTGATGGGGATTATGGAGGGCACTGTGATGTGCACGAGGTGATGTATGTAAGTGTTGAATCACTAAACTGTACACCTGAAACTAATATTACATTGTATGTTAACTAACTGGAATTTAAATAAAAACTGAAAACAAACAAACAAAATACCCAACCAAACATATAAAGCATATGCTAAGAATAGAGAGAAAATGGAATAATTTAAGATGCTCAATTTAAATCACAAAAGCAGAAAAAGAGTGGAAGACAAAACTAGGGACAAAGAACAAGGATAACAAATAGAAAACAGTGAAAAATATCGTAGATATTAATCCAACTATATCAGTAATTATGTTGAATGTCAATTGGCAAAACACACCATTAGAAGAGATTGTCTGAATGGATCAAAAAACAAGGCCCAAATATGTTGTCTACAAGAAACCCATCTTAAATATAAAGACACATACAGATTAAAAGTAAACAGGGAGAAAAATATATCTTGCTAACACTAATCAAAAGAAAGCAGGAGTAGCTATACTAATTTCAGATACAGCAGACTTCAGAGCAGGGAAGTTATCAGGGATAAAGAGGGGCATAACATAATGATAAAGGGGTCAATTTTCTAAGAATACCTAACAGTTCTTAAAGTTATCTAACAATAGAGCATCAAAATACCTGAAGCCAAAACTCTTAGACTGTAAGGAGAAATAGATAAATTCACTATCAGAGTTGAAGACTTCAGCACCCCTCTCTCAGAAATGGGCAGATCCAGAAGAAAGAAAATCAGTAAGAACATAGTTGAACACAACAGAACCATTAATCAACTGGATATAATGGACCTCTATAGAATACCTCATTCAACAATAACTGAATGCATATTCTCAAGCTCACATGGAACATTCACCATGATAGACCACATTCTTGTCCATACAACACACCTTAACAAATTTAAAAAAATAGAAATCACACAAGGTTTCCTCTCCTACCATAATGTAATTGAACTAGAAAGCAATAACACAAGGATTGGTGGAAAATCCCTAAATACATGGAGATTAAACAACACATCTCTAAATAAATGACTCAAAGAAGAAATCTCAAGAGAAAGTTAAAAATATTTTGAACAGGGGCACCTGGGTAGCACAGTCGTTAAGCGTCTGCCTTCGGCTCAGGGCATGATCCTGGCGTTCTGGGATCGAGCCC
>NW_023244560.1:0-1723 GCF_002007445.2 Ailuropoda melanoleuca
CAATCTTCTCTGAAAAGGAACAAATACAGAGCTTAGGCTCTGTGGGCAAAGAGGCAATTCAAACCTAGGAAATAGATATTTGGATAGCAAGAGAGAAAACATCATTGCACAACCAAATTTTAATGATATTCAAAATTTAGTATGAGCAATAGTAATCCTAATTGTGTAGTTTTGTATAATTCAGTCTAAAGTAGAAGACTGGAATTCATTATTTTTCTGGGGGATAACATTCTGCTTAAGTGGGGCTGAAAGTCAGATTTTCCCTATCACCACATTGATATCAAGGGTTCATCTATAAAAACTGTGCTCAGCTAGTGGGCTGTAGAAAGACAGCAGGCCAGCATACAGTGATCCACTCTAATTCCAATTTTATGGGGAGAAGTTTGAAATACATCTAGCACTCACTAGTCCTAATGGTGATCCTAAAAATAGTGGGAAAAGGAAATCTACCGGGAGGCAGAATGTGAAACTGCAAATTATTTCTATCATCCTCAATTGTCAATATGGCTTAAAATATCTAGCCTAGAGTCCAGATGGCCCCATTACTGGGGCCTTCAAATTATCAAAACTAGCTCCAATCTGAGACCTGAAAAGGGAATAAAAGGAAAACAAATGGGTCATTGCAAGGACAAGAGGATAACTGGGACTCTCTATCCTCCCACACATGGGCCAGAACAATTACAGAATATATTCTCGCATGGGAAGTGCCTGAAAAAGAGAAATATATTTCGTAGATGGTAAATTTTAATGATTTCTAGAAACTTCAAAATGATCCTTTAAAGAGAATGCAATAATTCCATCAACGACTAATAGCACTTATATGTCTGAATCCTGAAACACTGGTTATGATTGAGATTTTTGAGCTTTGACACTCTGCTGGGTGAAATAGAATTCTCTTTATAATTAACATCGATGAAGAGTGTGTTACAACTGCTGCTTTTTTCTACTTTTGTATCCTTTTGTTGAATTTCTTTATTGTTACCTTTGATCATTTTCTGGTCTGTGTTCATTTTTTATTTGTGTGTTTAAAATCAGGTAATTAGGTATTGAATTAATATTTTCGAGGGCTTTATCCCTCAAGAGTGATTTCAGAAGCATAAAGGGGTGCTCCTCAAATTGAGTTTTCACACGTCAGGGCCGGAGCTGACTTTCACTGTTGGTGTTGGCTTTCAGATAAAGGAGCAAAAATGTATTGACCCTTTTGGCTTTTTGCAGGCCCTTAACTAAATGTTCAATTTGGGCAGAATAACTTGCAACATTTGTCCCCCTCCATCCTTCCTCTTCTTGGTAGAAAAGTGTCCATGGACTTCTGTAAAATTCACAACATGTACAAGACACTGTTTTTTAGTATATTCAAAAAATTGTGTTACTGTCTCTTCTCTAATTCTATAACATTTTTGTCATCTGACAAAAATACCACATTCCATTGCCAGGGCTAGCCACTCATCCTGTCCCCAGCTTATGGAAACCACACATCTACTTACTGACTGTATGGATTTGACTAGTCTGGACATTTCAGGAGAGTATATCATATAATACCAGGTCATTTATGTCTGGCTTCCTTCACATAGCATAAAATTTTTGAGGTCACCTATGTTGTAGTATATCAGAACTTCCTTCCCCGCCCCCGCCCCCCAGTAAATGCAACGTCATTGCACATATGTATCTGAATCTATTCTTGCCCCTGGCAGTCAGGACTCAGATCACGTGATCCTCTCCTCTC
>NW_023244561.1:0-888 GCF_002007445.2 Ailuropoda melanoleuca
TCTGCTTGACTTATTTCACTTAGCATTATCTCCTCCAGTGCTGTCCATGTTGCAGCAAATGTTGAGAAATATTTATTTTTGATAGCTGAATAATATTCCATGTATATATGGACCACAAATTTTTTTTTTAAAGATTTTATATATTTATGTGACAGAGATACAGCCAGTGAGAGAGGGAACACAGCAGGGGAGTGGGAGGGGAAGAAGCAGGCTCCCAGCAGAGGAGCCTGATGTGGGATTTGATCCCGGAACGCGCCCTGAGCCAAAGGCAGATGCTTAACGACTGTGCTACCCAAGCACTACCTGGACCACAACTTCTTAATCCAGTCATCTGTTGAAGGGCATCTCGGCTCCTTCCACGATTTAGCTATTGTGGACAGAGCTGCTATGAACATTGGGGTGCATATGGCCCTTCTCTTCACTACGTCTGTATCTTTGGGGTAAATACCCAGTAGTACAACGGCTGCATCATAAAGTAGCTCAATTTTTAACTTTTTAAGGGACCTCCACACTGTTTCCCAGAGTGGCTGTACCAACTTGCATTCCCACCAACAATGTAGGAGGGATCCCCTTTCTCCACATCCTCTCCAACAATTGTTGTTTCTTGCCTTGTCTATCTTTGCCATTCTAACTGGCGTAAGGTGGTATCTCAGTGTGGTTTTGATTTGAATTTCCCTGATGGCTAATGATTTTGAACATTTTTTCATGTGTCTGTTAGCCATTTGTATGTCTTCATTGGAAAAGTGTCTGTTCATATCTTCTGCCCATTTTATGANGTTTTATGATTTGTTTATGGGTTTCTAATGTACTGAGTTTAAGAAGTTCTTTGTAGATCTTGGATACCAGGCTTTTATCTGTAGCATCATTTGCAAATATCTTCTCCCATTC
>NW_023244562.1:0-1723 GCF_002007445.2 Ailuropoda melanoleuca
AAAAATAAGCCACAGATTGGGAGAAACCACTCGCAAACCCTATATGTGACAAAGGACTTGGATCCCAAATGTATTTATAAGTATATATACTCAATAGAAGTAAACAACTCAATAGAAATACAGAGGTACAATACTTGATGGACACGTCACAGAAAAGATCTATGGATGTGAAATAAGCGTGGGAAAAGATCATTAATCATTACAAAAATTCAAACTAAAGCCGCAGTGCTGTATCAATACACACCCTTTAGAATGGCAATTTCTTCTCTAATGTCAATACTAAAATGCTGGAAAACTGTTTGGCACTTTCTTATGAAGCTAAATATCTACTTACCATATGACTCAACAATCTCACTGCTAGGCATTTACCCGAAAGAAATAAAAACTTGTGTTTATACAAACACCTGTATGTAAATGCTTGTAACAGATTTATTCATAATCTCCAGAAACCGCAAGAATGTTAATGCTCACCCACTGGTGAATGGATAAACAAACTTTGGTACACCCATAGAATATATTCCTACTTCTCAATAAAATTAACTACATGAATCTCAAAAACATTATACTAAGTAAAAGAAGTCAGATTTTAAAAATCTTGCATACTGCACGATTTCACTTAAGTCCCATTCTAGAAAATGAAAAACTGTGAGGGACAGAAAACAGATGAGTGGTCTCCTGGAGGTGGGTGTGGGGAGAGGTTATTTGCTGTAAAGGGACGTGAGGGAACATTCTGGGGTGATGGAAATATCCTCCATGTCAACCTGAGTGTTGACCTCTGTCTGTCAAAATTCATAGGGCCGGATACCAAAAGAGGGTGAATTTTGCTGTATGTTAATTACATTTCAACAAAGCTGACTTTAAATAGCACGTGTAAAACGGAGGCCCTTCTCTTTTGCATTGACCCTCGCTTCTTCCTCATCTCCCCCAAAAGCACCATTCCGATCCCCCAGTCTGCAGTGGGTGGGTCCCTCCATCTCTCCCTCTTAGCATCCGGTCGGCTTTGGAGCCCAGTAAATCCTGCCCCTTTCTCTATTTTGGAAATGTTTTCTTTCCCCTCCTTTCCTTACTGTCACGGCCTTGTTTGTGTTCCCACCACATTTCTAGCCTAGTTTCTATCTCTGCCTCCTGACAGGTTTTCTGCCCCCTATGCCCTGGCCTCAGTGACCTTCATACAATGTACTCCTCCTCAGGGATATCCTGTGCTCAAAGTCTTTGAGAGTGCAAGCTCCTTCAAACTGCACTGGAGCCCTGTCCCTTGTACCCCCTGCCACTGCTTCATGCATATGTAATACCCCAGCCAGAGGGGGACACGCCTCCCAGTTCCTGAATGTCCCATTGTTTTTCTCTTCTCCGAATCCTTGTAGATTCTGCTCTTTTGCCTGAAATGTCTTAAAAAATCTTGTCTCTAGTGACACCTACTCATCCTTTGAGACTCTCCTGACTTGTCATTTTTCTCAATGGAAGCTTCTCTCCCACTGCCCTCCTCGAGCTAAGATTGGGGTGTCCCAGCCCTTTGCTCCGAAAGCACAAGCTTGTGTCTTACCCACGGCATTCACCTCCCTGTCCTGAAACGGCATAGACCTGTCTAGCCCGATAAATTATGTGACGCCTAAATAAAGGGGTCGTGCGTCCTATATACTCCTGAATCCTCAGCAACTAGAGGTGTTCGGAAAATACCCTTCAGATGATTGAGCAAATGAACATAGAAATCCAGCACATACGC
>NW_023244563.1:0-1723 GCF_002007445.2 Ailuropoda melanoleuca
GGGGGGGGGTAAAAAATGTTTGAGTTCCATACAGAAGAGAAAAGTTACAGTATACATACTTTTGAATTTCTATGGATGCCAAACAGTAATGTAAATCCAGCCTGAAGATAAGGGGTAGTGCTATTTCCAATTCCGATTTAGAGTTATCAGGAAATAAAGTATCAAAATTCAAATTAGCAATTTTGATCTTAAATGTTTTCATCAGTCATGTTGGTCAAAGCCATCTCACATGTCCCTTTAGAATGAACGCCATCAATTGCCTACTCCTGGTTCAAATGATAGAGGATACACATTTGTCTATGTTTTCATATTGACCATAAGCCCATTCCCTGTGTTTCACATTTAAGAAAGCAGACATTCCTTTGTGCACCTAACACTCTGAGTTTGGGTTAGCTCTGCACCGGCAGTAACTGAATTTGTTCTACGAGTATAAAAAAAACTAGGTCTTAGTTAGAACAAAAAGTCAGGAAAGGAAAATGTCAGAGTCAGAAAGGGTAGCTTTTCAAATTTATTTTCAGATTTGGTATAGAAAATAGAAGCCAACTATTTTTTCTGCATTAGTGGCATCATAAAATTTATTTTCCATAGGAAAAAAATTGAAATTGAAATGGAAATTGAAATGAGAAATATTTATTAACAAAATTCAAATTTTGATCCTGTAGCAGGAAGTATGGGGGAAAAAAATCCTTTACCATACTTAGCCAGGGTTGAAAGAGTCCTTAGACCTCTTTGGCCATTCAAGCTTGTGCTGAAGACACTGCAGGGGTGGCATGAGTCCTGACACTAGAGGGGTTCCCATCTTGTCACCAAAGCCATTCCCAGCACCTCCTGTCCTCTCCTTCTTGGTTCACAAGCTCCTGCACTAATCCGGGAAAAGGGAGAAGGGTCGGTGAGAGAGCGAGAACCTAACAGGGATTGAGTAAACCAAAGATGACCCATCCATACAATGGATTCCAGGGAACTACTAAAACATGCTGTTGAATGCTGTAGAGGAAAAGCACAATAAACAAAAGAGGCTGCAGGTAATATTATACTATGTTTGTGTCGAAAGCGCATATATTAACTCATTAAAAAAGTGCGGTAAGAAAATATACTAAAAGATTTTCTGTGATTATCTTTGAAATGTTGGGATTATGAGTGATTTTTAAAATAAAATATCTTCATTTTGGTTTTATATTTTGAAAGACTAATTCATTAAAATGAGTATTGTTTGTGTATTTAGAAAAAAATTTTGTGTATGCCATTTGGCTAGCATAAAGAATACTGGAGATAAATGTACAAGATCTGAAAAGACAAGCGGTGTTAGGCTCACTTAGATCAGAAATGGGAAGTACATTTAAAAAATGGGGGGGCATGAGGTAGATATGCCAGATGGGGATTTAAGAGGCCAGATTCCTCGTGAGGTTCGGTAACCTTGGACTGAAACGAGGCTGCAGGGGCAGGGGCCTCAGAGAACAGCCCTTTGCAGACTCAGGACTGCTCAGATACAGCCCATTTCCTGTCCCCCACCTTCTAGGGAAAACCAAACTTGAGACACAAGTTGACTATATGGCAGAGTAAGGGTAGGACACAATATGGCTTAATGTTGTGATAGTTTTGACTGAAGTTGTACCAGCAGGTGGAAGTTCAGTTGGATCCCCAAAACTTTGGGCACCATTTTGGATCTTTGTAACTCCCTTAAAGGCTGACATTTATTTATATGGTGACTTGGGAGCAAAGCTGG
>NW_023244564.1:0-1723 GCF_002007445.2 Ailuropoda melanoleuca
CATGTTGCTGCAAATGTTGGGTAATCGCTCTTTCTGATGGCTGAGTAATATTCCATTGTATATATGGACCATTCTTCTTAATCCAGTCATCTGTTGAAGGGCATCTCGGCTCCTTCCATAATTTAGCTATTGTGGACAATAAAGTTCAAATATCTTAAATGACTTGAACATGTTTATAGGGCGAAACTAGGTTGGAATACAGCTGAATTTGGAAATTTTGATAAAAATGAAGACTTTATTCATTTGTTTTCTTTGTTGTTTCTACAAATCTGATGAAAAGTATAAATAAGTTACCAGGGGAGAAAATTTGTTTAACCTTTTTAGACAACAAGCAATTTTCTTGTTTAATCACATAAAATTGACACCCAAAAAGCAAAATGATTTTATATTATATAAAATTGTGTTTTGTGTTATTGAAGCAGAATTGCCAAATAGTTATTGGAAATGTTGTATTAATCTTGTATAATTGTTGTGGGCTATAGAGTAAACGAATGTTTGTGAGCACCCACAGTATTTAAGGTGTATTGTCCAAAATTCTTTGTAACTGTTGTCTTCTTTAAACTTGCTCCTTTTTATGGGCAAGAAATCTGAGGTACAGGGAGTTTAACTTATGCAAGTAGGAGAGCTGGGCTCTCATGGCTCCTAAGCACAAACCTGCCATATTATTCTTACCCTTGCAGCTTGAAAGTATTAACATTTCTTTATAGATGAACAAATAATTACGATCTTTCACTTGTTCAGGTGGGGCTTCTTTTTACCTTGTTCTAAGTAGTGAAATTTATCCTGGATATGATAAAATCTACATTTTTCTTTTACATTTGTAAACTTTGATAAACATAAATTTTTTTCTCCATTTCAGGAAATTTTAGAAGATTTCAGGCCACTAGTATCACTTAAAGTTAACTGAAGTTTATTATGTGGACGCATTAAAGTTAGATGGCTTTGTTATTATTTATCATACAACCTATTGTACTGGAGCTAGATAATAGCATTTGGGGAAAATAGAACCACTGATTATTTGACGCATTCCTGTACAAGGACTTATAGTAAAGGATGGACGTCATTCCTAATACTGCTTTTGATTATTTATAGGTGGGTTGGGCTTCCTGTTCACAATGCTGCAGAATAACACGTCTGGTGGGAGAGTGGTAGCTGCAGTTTTGAAACTCTGTGACACAATTCATCACTGTGATTTAAATTTTCAAAATTATTCATTTCAGTTTCTACTACTGGAAATATTTTACTTTAATTAAAAACGTTCAATCCCCCATAGGTCTCATATGTATAGACTTACTAATCCGTTTACTTAGTTCATGGCTTTGAGTTACAACTTGTATTCTCAGTGACTAGATTAGTGGTTACCAAGAAAACTAGCTACTAAATGTAACTGGTTTAGTATAACTCAAACAGTATGTCATAACAACGGTAAGTCAGCATAACATTTTGAGATACAGATAGCATGTTGAAAAGAGATTTTCCCATCGAGTCATAGAAGCTAAGAAATCAATGCTTTTTTATGAAGAAATATTTGGAAAAAGAAACCAAGCCACGTAGATCCGCCCTGGTTTTACTTAAGTAAAATGAATGTTCCCTTATATAGAAGAATGTTCCCTTATACGTTTTCAGTCTTGTTGAAGTGGTAAATGAGAAACGGTGTTTCACTGTCAAGATGTATCTTGCACATTTGATGGAAAATTACTGAAGAGAAGCAGTCACATTTCAG
>NW_023244565.1:0-1724 GCF_002007445.2 Ailuropoda melanoleuca
AAAAAAAAAAAAAAAAACCCCAAAAAACAACAAACCTTTAACTTTACCCTAAACAAAATTCTGACCATTAAACCAATGGACAATAAACATATATGAAGTTATAAACTGATACTGCTTCTACTATCCTGTGGATTTACTGTACATCATTTAAACCTCCTGAATAGCATCAAAGCATGATAGAGTTTTAGAGCTAAAAAGACTCTTGGAGATTATTTCATTTAACATTTGTGGAAAATCAGCATAAAACAATTTAAATGGCTAATTAACATGTCACACTGGTAATTATTAGCAGAGCCAAGATGAGAATCCAGGTGTACTGATTCCCAGTATTTTTAATTTTTAAACATTAATTAATTTCTAAATTTAACTAAAAACATTTACCTTAAAAATCTGGGTTATAAGAAAAATCTGTCTTGGGTAATACTTAGAACTTAGGCTCACCGAATTCTGCAGCTGTTAATCACTAGATGTTTCTTTCTTTCTTTCTTTTTTTAAGATTTTATTTATTCATTTGAGGGAGAGACAGACAGAGCACAAGCTGGGGGGAAGCGCAAGAGGGAGAGGGAGAGAGGACTGGTCCCAGGACCCTGGGATCATGATCCGAGCCGAAGGCAGATGCTTGACTGAGCCACCCAGGCGCCCACTAGATGTTTCTTGATTATCTGCTATGTATGGACACTCTGATTGCTTGAAAGCTTTTTTGTACTAAAAGTTAAAGTACTATTAAACCTTTGATTTGAGATTTTTGATTAGGAGAACAGGGACTTGCTTTGTTAGCTACTGTTTTCCTTTGATTCGAAGATTTACATTTTTTCTTAACATCTCTGAAAACTTAAAATTGATGGCATCTTACAATCTTTGTCAGCCAGGTGGTAGTCAAGACAGCCATCAATGCCTACATATGCATATGCTTGATATTTCGGGTGGCAAGACTGCAATTCCTTGATGTTTCAGTTAACAACCACTTGAGTAGTATTTAAAAATGGAATATAACTCCAGGTAATTGTCTGAAAATCTTATCTTGGGACCTTCTGCTAATGTCAAGAAAGTTATCATTATCAATACTCATTATCAATGAGTATTACTGAGAAGAAAACCCCAGAGACAACATAGAGAAATGTAATTCAGAGCGTCTCAAATTTTTTGGTCTCAGAATCCCCACATGCGATTAAAAATTATCAAGGATCTCAAAAAGCTTTTGTTTATGCGGGTTCTATCTATTTATACTTACCATTTTGGAAATTAAAACTGAAAAATGTTGAAAATATTTATTTATTGATTCCTTTAGAAATAACTATAATGAGGTGCCTGGGTGGCTCAGTTGGTTAAGCAGCTGCCTTCGGCTCAGGTCATGACCTCAGGGTCCTGGGATTGGGAGCCCTGAGTCTGGCTCCGGGCTCAGCGCGGAGTCTGCTTCTCCCTCCGCCTCCGCCCTGCCCCCCCCCCAACTTGTGTTTGCTCTCTCTCTCAAATAAATAAAAAAAAATATATATTTTTTAAAGATTTATTTATTTGACAGAGAGAGCCAGACAGTAAGAGAGGGAACACAAGTAGGGGGAGTGGGAGATGGAGAAGCAGGCTTTCCCCTGAGCAGGGAACCCAATGTGGGGCTCGATCCCAGGACCCTGGGATCATGACCTGAGCTGAAGCCAGACGCTTAACGACTGAGCCACCCAGGCACCCAAATAAATAAAAAATCTTAAAAAAAAAAAAAAAAAGGAGAG
>NW_023244566.1:0-1724 GCF_002007445.2 Ailuropoda melanoleuca
AAAAAAATAGCTGGCTACCTGAGTAAATCAGCAGATAGTCTTAGATGTAGTAAAGTCATAGATAGAAAAGTGCTTGCTTCTGCCTGCATTCTAAGTATGATCTTCATCTTCTTTAACAGAAATTCAGTGGGGTTTCAGGAAAAGTATACCAAAGTAGTGTGGTTAGGGGTTATTTTCTTTTCTTTTTTTTTTTGTAGTGGGAATTAATCTCAGAGGACTTTTGTTTAATGCTCATCGGCGTTGATTCATCCCCTTCTCACTCTGAGCTATGGCAAAGTACCTCTTCAGCGAAGTAATTGTTTTGTTTGGGTATTCACTCCTGAAAATGCAAGGAGGCCCCAGGTGATATGCCTAATTGCCTTTTTCACTACCAAACTGCTGCACACTTTTCAATGGCTTTATCTTCAAAGGAAGCACTTCAATCTGTTTCTCTAATTGAGAGTGAATTCCATCTTCTAATTAAGGGATTTGTCATTGCAAGGAATGGGTTCCTAGTGTGTACATTGGGGTAGGCAGAAATTCTATCTAAGTGTGCATTATTTTTTATTTCCCCGGCACTGGGTCAAGCAGTTATGGGGGTGATTATTTTTTTTCCTTTT
Source organism: Ailuropoda melanoleuca (assembly GCF_002007445.2). Lineage (NCBI taxonomy): Eukaryota > Metazoa > Chordata > Mammalia > Carnivora > Ursidae > Ailuropoda > Ailuropoda melanoleuca. Next base: position 600 of record NW_023244566.1, read on the forward strand.
TTTTTTCGCCTGCCATTTATAAGTTCATGTTTGAGATAGACTCAGGTCCTGAGAAATGAAGGCCAATTCATGTGGAATTAATCTTCTTATAGCCATAGCAGGATGGAACTTGTTTCTGAGACCTGAAGAGGTAGGTCAGCCCTAGAAACACAGCTCTAGTGAGGCCAGAACCAAGAAAATGTTGATATAGGTGCTAGCGAGAATTCACATATATTTTTTTCCCTGTTATCTATTATATCCAATTGAAAAGGTTTTATCTATCAAGAAAGAACTCTGTAACTTTGTAAAAATGGCATATACTTGGGAACATGCTTTGTTTTCTTGTCCTTCTATTTATTGCCCCCTCCTTTACTCTCCATTACCATAGGTACTTTTTACCATGCCTCCTCTCTCTATGAAGTGAAGCTAATACGCCAACTTTTCCTTGTATTTGCTTGGACTACACTGCTGATAAGAAGCATTTAGTCTTCCTCCTCTCAGTCTTCTATTACACTGTTTTAATACATGACTTTAATAAAATAATACCAACAATAACAATGATGGCAATGATGATAACCATGGTGATGATTATGACTGTAAATGCTGCAGTAGACTATGAAATACATAAAGACAGGAACTAGATATGTCTTCTTCACTGTGTTATACAGCCAATTTAAAAGAGTCTCTGACTTGAACAAAGTACTCAATAAAAAACACAATTCTTTTTTTTAATAATATTTTTATTGTATTATATTAGTCACCATACAGTGCATCCCTGGTTTTTGATGTAAAGTTCCATGACTCATTAGTTGCGTATAACACCCAGTGCACCATGCAATATGTGCCCGCCTTACTACCGATCACCAGCCTATCCCATTCCCCCACCCCCTCCCCTCTGAAGACCTCAGTTTTTTTCCCAGAGCCCATAGTCTCTCCTGCTGCATTCCCCCTTCTGATTACCTTCCCTTTCTTTATCCCTTTCTTCTTCTACCCATCTTCCTACTCCTTATGTTCCATAAATGAGTGAAACCATATGAAAATTGTCTTTCTCTGATTATTTCACTTAGCATTATTACTTCCAGTGCCGTCCATGTTGCAGCAAATGTTGAGAAATCATTCTTTTTGATAGCTGAGTAATATTCCATT
>NW_023244567.1:0-1724 GCF_002007445.2 Ailuropoda melanoleuca
GGTTCCCTGCTGGAGGGGCCCTGCAGCACAGGGACTGGGGCAGGCCAGGCCGGTGGATCCACAGAAGCAGGGGGGTGGCTGGTAGGTGGTGCAAGGTAGTTAGGCGCAGAGTTCCAAAGGCAGGTAGCTGGGGATCTAAGCTGGGTGGCGGGGAAGGGAGGGAAGTGGCTCCTGCAAGCTCTTTTGTCCCTGGCGGGGTCCCCACCAACCTCTGCCTCTCCGGGACACAGGTGGATGAATCAACAACTATCCCATATACCCCAGGCGTTTTCAGACTGGGTTCTACCCAGTATCTCAGGGGCTGTTTTACCTGCTGTCCTTTTAGGGCAAGGACTCGGCTTCCTTCTCCCCCGCCCGCTCTCCGAGAGCCAAGCTGCTAATTTTTAAAACTCCAGGTGTTAAGTCCCGCTGGTTGTAAGAACTCAGGAAATTCGGCCTCTCTGGATTTCCCAGCCGAATGCTCTGGGGATTTGTCTTCCCGGGGTGGGCTCCCCTGGTGTGGGGCTCTCCCTCCGCGCCGCCCTCCCTGCAGCGGCCCGCCTCTCCCCCTGTCCTACCTGCTTCGCTGTGGCCTCTTGTCTATGTTCGGCTGCGGAGAGTCTGTTCTGCCAGTTTTCGGGCTGCTATCTGGGTTATTTATGCCGACGTGGGTGCTCTCCAGGAGGCCACGCAGCAAGAAGCGAGCCCAGCAGGCGCCGCCGTCTTCCCAGCAGCCTCTGCGCCCGGCCAAGGCGGCGGCTCTGCGCCGGCGAGGCCACTAGATGGCGCCCAAGCCAGTAAGATGAGGCCGGTGGCTGCGGGGAGAGCTTCCGGCGCAGATCCTGAGCTCCTAGAAGCCCTCCGGCATTCCCCCAATCCTGGAGGTCTCACTAAACCGCTGGGAGGTTGTGCGGAGGGAGCGGGGCGCCCACGATGGGTCCGCAGAAGGTGGCAGGGCTGCAGCCCAGGGGCGGGGGCGCTGCCTTCTAATTCACAGCAGTTCAGGGAGCCCTGGACAGGGGAGGGGGCGCGCGGGCGGGGCGACTGCAGCGAGGGCCCCTGCGCTCCCCCTTGCAGGGGACATACACATACAGGCCCGACGGCTGGAGGGAGGGGGGTCTCCCTGCTGGACGTTGAGGTTCGGAATGGCTCAGGACAGCGCCTGACGTGGGATAGAGGAAGTAGACACTGACGGACCCCATTATATGTTCTGGGGACCGCTCTATTGGTCAGTGCCCAAACGGTGACATGAGGGAAGTGCGCTGAAGCCCCCACAGTCCATGTCCAGGGGTGGGAGGGTGTGGCCTTATTCCCTCTGCCCAGGAAGGCCGCAGGGTTCCGGAACTATCCCCATCTTCTCTGTCCCCAAGTTCAGAGCCCCCTCCCCAGGTTGCCCGCCCACAGCAGCGCCACGGCCTCCCCCAGCGCCAGAAGCTGCCCCTGGCTCCCAGGACAGGGGCTCTGGCCCTGACTTTGTTAAATGAATTTGCAGAGAAACATGAGCCCCCGGCCCAGGTTCCTGGCACACTGCAGGTGCTCCAAGAGCTTTGTGAAAGAGGAAGACGGACAAGGGACAAGCTGCGGACGAGTGATCTCCCGAAGATGGCTGCACCATCTCCTGGGTGAGTACCCTTCACCCCAGGGCGACATGCGCACCCTGTGTGGGGCTGGGCTCTGTGGCCTCCCCTGGGATCTGAGGAGTCTGGGACTCTTTTCTTTCATTTTCTTTCCTTCTCTCTCTCTCT
>NW_023244568.1:0-1724 GCF_002007445.2 Ailuropoda melanoleuca
ATTTAAATTCAATTAGCCAACATATAGTACATCATTAGTTTCAGATGTAGTGTTCAATAATTTGTCAGTTGCATATAACACCCAGTGTTCTTCACATTGCATGCCCTCCGTAATGCCCATCACCCAATTATCCCATGCCCCCCACCTTCTCCCCTCCAGCAACCCTCAGTTTGTTTTCTATAGTTAAGGGTCTCTCATGGTGTTTCTCCCTCTCTGATGACTTCCCATTCAGTCTTCCCTCCTTTTCCCTATGATCCTCTGTGCTGTTTCTTATATTCCGCATATGAGGGAAACCATATGATAATTGTCCTTCTCTGATTGACTTACTTCACTCAGCTAAATACCCCCAGTTCCATCCACAGTAGTCCATCTATTTTTAAGAGTCTATGAAAAAGTATTCTAGTTGATCGAAATACTCTGACAGCCACTTAAAGGAGTAGGTGTCATTTAATTTAAGCATATCCGTGGTACTTTCTTTTCACCTTGTCACCCTACTGTCCATTTGTATTTTTTTTTTAACACAGTATACACACGTGTGGTATTTATAGCATCATTACTTTATTTTCATGTGATAAATATGGGAGGGAATTGAGAATTTTAAAAAAAGTTATGATCCTGGTAAGGAAACTGATCATGTTTAACAAAAAAGCCTTAGAATTGTAATTTTATTTTGTGGCAAGAGCTTTTAGGTTGCAAAGAGGGGAAACAAACCAGGGCAGTAACTAATCCTGGCATGAGCTTAGTGTAGTTTTAGAGGCCATGAATTAAATATCTGGTACTAGAACCCATCTCTGTTGAATCCTGGAAAGAAATGTAATAAAGAGGAAAGTAGTGTTCACTTAACAGGGAAGAAAATTCTTGATGTTAAATTGGATGTCAGAACACCCAGGAGTTCATAGTCCCCCCTACTCTCCATCTTGCTTACAACATACTAAATCCCCCCCAAAGCTGCATTTGTATTTAAATAAAGCGTTTTCTTTCTTATCCATGCTGTATTTCTCTGGAGAATCAAAATTATTCAGCCTTTCTTCACAATTTTAAATTTATTTACCTTATTCATTTTCCAAAATGGTATTAACTTTATGAAAAGCTTCAACATTGATCCAAAGTATGTGAGTTCATCGTGTATATACAAAGATGGATAAAATACTGTAACATCCCTGCTTTTGAAGAACAACTAGTTTAAGTAGGGTCAAAGTAAATTAATAATATCTTGAAAATAGACATCTTTCTTATAATCCAACCATAGTTGTTTTGAGGGGATGACAGAAGAGGAATAGAAAACACACAAGTGTAAGATCTTTTTAGCCAAGACTATAGTGTGTACCTAAACTGTGGAATTTTACACTTCAATCTTTTTTTCTCAAAAATTTTATTAAATATTTTTTATTTTATAGTTGACACAATGTTACATTAATTTCAGGTATACATTTTTATCCCATTTTGCTTTTCCAGTAAAGGATATGAAATGATTTACAGGGTGAAATGAATGAGTAAATGAATAAAGATAAAATTAACCCCAGAAAATAAAGAGAAGCCAGGAATAGAGTCAGAACTCAAAGCTATCAAGTCAGTCTGTAGCAATTCTATCAGGGATACTTTTGTCTCTTATCCAGAGAGCATGGAGTGAATCCATTCACCCAAAAAATACTTACTTTTTTTTTAAAGATTTTATTTATTTATTTGACACAGAGAGAGACAGCCAGCGAGAGAGGGAACACAAG
>NW_023244569.1:0-3703 GCF_002007445.2 Ailuropoda melanoleuca
TAGTTAAATATTTTGTCAGATACAGATAGGTTTGGAAACACAGTTGGCCCTTGAACAAAACAGGTTTGAACTGTGCAGGTCCACTCACACAGATTTTTTTTTCCGATATAGTACAGTGCTGTAAATGTATTTTTTCTTCCTACTGATTTTACTAACATTTTCTTTTCTCTAGCTCACTTTATTGTAAGAATACAGTGTATAATACAACTAACATACAAAATACGTTAGTTGACTATTCATGTTATCGGTAAGGCTTCCAGTCCACAGTATGCCATTAGTAGTTAAGTTTTGGTGGAATCAAAAGTTGTACATGGTTTTTTGACTGCATAGGGGTTGGTGTCCCTAACCCTCGTTGTTCAAGGGCCAACCGTAAAGTTCAAATGACAGAAGTGTTGTTTTGTCTTCTCTGAATTTTATGAACACACCAATGCTAAATGGCTAAAATGAGTTCAACAATAAAGGACCCAGCATCATAAAAATATGCTAAATTAAACCACAATTTACATTCGACATATACTAAAGGTGAAATATTGATGAATAGGGGCATTCAAATTGTAACATCTGATTCCACTTATGTTTCCTGATAAATTAAGTCTACCTATTAGCATTCCNATATCAGCATTCCTCTAATGTGCCATATTACTAGTAAGATGTCAATGGTTATTTTTAAAAATTACCAAACGCTCTAACTCAGTAATCACATGCCTTCCCAAGTTTCATCATTTATTTATAACAATTCCTCCTTTTTGGGACTCTCGGTTTCTTTTCTGGGTGTTACCCGATGACCATTTAGGAATTAGTACCAGGGTTACAGCTCTTCCTCTCTACCACACCCACCACCAATGAACCTTTGGATCACTTCTCTGCTTTGCTACTTCTGTTGCTAGCACCTCCAGTTAGTTCCTCAGTCAGCCAGCAGGAGCACCATTGCCTGAACTCTGCTGGTTCTAATGCCTGACTGCATTTGCTCCACACTTAGCCCCTTCCCATGCATCACTTAACCCCCATGCTTCTGCCTCCCCCATTCCTCCTCCACTTCCTTAGCCCTCTCGTTAGTAACAACTGTTCTTCTGCCTGCAGAGGATAACCTGCACCCAAACTAACTGGCATGCAGCTTAAAAAAAGGCACATTCCTGGCTCTCCTCAGCATTTAATTATTTCTAAAACGGGTTCACTAGCTTCCTCCTCGTCTTCACCCTTTCTAAATCCTGCCAGCTGGGTTCTCTATTGCCAGACTGCTAAACATTGCAAAAGAAAGTCACAGAACCCAGGCAATGAGTGGTACTAAAAATTCATACTATTTAACTTCGTCGTGAGCCTCAATACCGTGTGGCAACCTTTTTAGTTATCTTTAAATGATTTTTCCCTGCATTCCCAGAGAAACTGCTGCAGATCTTCAGTGCCACAAATCTGAACTTCTCTCAGTCGCTAATCACCTTGCCTCCAAAATTTATTGAGAAAGCCAAGATCATCAAATATGAGTGAGTGAGTGCCTTTGGTCTTCTTCATAACACTTAAGGGTTTAAGTGCACCCCTGCTCCCCATATATACACGTCACACACACATCTTGCCTTCTTCTATTTGACTTCTTTCTAGTCTAGGAGGAAAGGTCTCACTCACAGGACTCCAATTTCTTGTCTACTTTTTGGATCTCATCATTTCCTCCTTTCGCTGAAGAAGCCTCATCTCTCCTAGATCTTAAATCTGCCCCCCTTCCCAAAGGCACCCAAGTAAGTGTCCCCCAGCCTTAAAAAGTTTTCCTTAGTGGCCCTGCCCCCTGGTGCAGCAGTACTGTTTCCCCCTCCTTCCCACTGACAGACTTCCCCAAAGCCTTGGCCATTCCCACTTCCGCATAAATTACTAACTCCCGCCCCATGCCAAAGGAGTTGAGACTTCATCACTTTTCTTAAACTGCTTTAAGGCCACCAGTGCTGTTTTGACTATGAAATCTCAATGCCTTTTCTTGGAGCCCTTTCTACTCTTTTTTTTTTTTTTTTAAGATTTTACTTATTTATTTGAAAGAGAGAGAGAGCAAGCGAAAGCTAGCATAAGCAGGGTGAAGGGCAGAGGGAGAAGCAGGCAGAGGCAGAAGCAGGCTCCCCACTGAGCAGGGAGCCCAATGTGACACTTGACCCCGGGACTCTGGGATCATGACCTGAGTCAAAGGCAGACACTTAACCAACTGAACCATCCAGGCGCCCCCCTTTCTTCTCTTACCCTTTCAGAAACACCCACCTATGGTTTTCTGAGTCTTTGGCTGCCTGTAATCTTGCCTGGGAATTCCCCAAATGTCCCTGATGACTCCATCCTTTTATTTCATTTGTCTTTCCTCCTCTCTTAACAACCCTCCCTGCCTTGCCTTCTAGCCCAGCACCATTCAGTACAGACATTTTATTAGAGCTTAATAAATTTTGCTCTGGAATTAGGCTCCTGGGGAGTGTATCCTGACTCTACGGCAGATAGACGAGCAGAGTAAACTTGGGCGGGCTGTATATAAAGCTCTGATGTTCCTCTGAGGAATAAATGAGATCATGCTTGAAAAACAGAAAGAATAGTGCCTGGCAAATAGAAAGTGCTAAATCATTATTAGTATTATTATCCTAGTCAACACTTTCAAAGCCTCATATTATCTGATCCCCACATTTCTCCTCCTCCTGGCCCCTTTTGTTAATGATATTGTTATTCTCTTTATGAATCAGATTCAAAGCGTGAGTCATCTCTCCTTCTCCTCCCTTCCCTCTCCTTCAGCAAAGCTATCGACTGTCCTTTCTCCTTAATCAGCTGGCCTTGGTCATCTGCAGTAGGACGATGATCCTTCAGCCTCCATTCAACCTATCTCCAACCCACACATTTCACCATCAGATTGGGTTTCCTACAGTGACTGTGATCTGCTCGCTCATCACTCACCCTTCTGCTCAAAACCTTCATTAGCTCCCACCACCTCTTCAATAAACCCCGATTCTTTAATATGATGGTTAAGACTCTCCACCAATTAACCTCAATTGACTCCTCCAGTTCAGCGGCATATATTTCCTAAAGAAATCACTCCAGACAAACCTGGACACTATTTCTGAATCTGCTCTAAACTTTTCTACCCCAAACATTTGTTCGTACTGTTTCCTCTGTCTGGACTATTTTCCCATTCCACTTTCTCCTGGCAAAACTCTGTCAGCCAGGCTTAGGACATTTAGAAGAAACCTCTTTCCCCTTTTAAGTCCTATAGCCCTTTGCATCTCTAATGATATTTATCTTTTCTCTCCCCCCCAACAGTTTTATTATTATTTGAATCTATATGTTACTTCCCTATTGTAATATAAGATCTCCAGGATAAGAACTCCATCTTTCCTGTAGCAACTACACAGAACAGACACTCGGTAAGTGTTGAATAAATTCACTGATAAGTCAAACATTCTTCCAGAAACAGAAGCATAGCTCTTTTGATTAGATTTTAATTTATCAAGCAACATTTTCATCCACTTTTTAACATATCCCATTGTAGGCCTACACTTAAGATAAAGTAGATGCTTCATGTAGGTTCAGATAAATAATAATAACCAGTAACTGATGAAAGAAATAAATCACNAACCAGTAACTGATGAAAGAAATAAATCACTGAATTTGCACATTGATGTACAATTAGAGACGTACCAAGTAAGACTGTAAGATTCTATCCAAAACTTTTGAAAGCTTTTAAGCATTTTAC
>NW_023244570.1:0-1724 GCF_002007445.2 Ailuropoda melanoleuca
AAAAAAAAAAGATAGCTATTTGGAAGCACTTGAGAGAATTAAACCTTTTTTGTCTTAAGCTGGGGTTTTAAGACTGGAACATTAAACTGATTACAACAGCAAAAAAGGTAATAGCTTCAAACTGTTAACTGATTTTCTGTTACCTTCTTCAGCTCGTTTGCTAGTCTTATATCTGCTTGTAATATTGTCACTCTGACTTGATCTGTGTTTGAGATTCAAACTAGCTCTTTATGAATTCAGAATTATCATATGATATAGCCAATATTATAAGGAAAAAGGCCCTTTGTGAAGGTTTTGCAAGACCTTACCACAACCTTCTATGCATTCTGAATATTCTTGCAATTAACTGTCAAATACCCAATGCCTCTTGTTTTGATTTTCTATAGATACTTAGTAGGACTAAGGAGCAAATCGTTGCAGTGGAACATTTCAGCTGGCAGAGCTCTGCCTTCGCAAATGTGCACTAGAAGCTTAGAAGCCAGTCATGAGTCTGACTCCAGGAAAACCTTTAGCCACATGGCTGTGAATCACTCCTCCCAAGAGAGAAAACAAGGTGCTAAACAAAACAGCCTGATGAAGATCTTACGAAATACAAGGAATTTTCTGTTGGATAGGTTTGAATTTTTGTTTTTTTTTTTTTAAATCCGTACTTACTGTAAGCATCAATAAATGGGGGAAGTTGACTTTATTTGACCTATAGGAAAAAATCTGACCAGCTAGAATCAGGACCGGATCCTCTAGGCTGTTGTGGAGGAATCTTGTCGGACACACTGTATTAGTAGGTTGAATTAGCTACTTATGAGTCCTCATTGCTGAAAGAAAGAAATTTAGAGATCAGAATTGTAAATACTTCTGAAATTAAGGCTTCTTCACCAGAGTCAAAGACAACAACTGTGTCTTCTGATTTCCTCACTGGGGAGTGTTGCATGGCTGTATGGTCCGTACTAAAGTTCATCCTGTTAAAAAAATTCAACCACCAGCTAAGACATGACTTGATTGTCTCTTAATGTTTTACCTACACAAAGGCAGTATGGAGTTTAATTATATGGTTTCCAAAAGCATTCTCTCAAGCTTAAGCTGCCTTGGAGCTGAGTATGGAGCAAACTTCTTGATTGTGCATTAGCTAGACGTTAGGAAAATTAGAAAGTTGGCCTTAAAATCTTTAAAAATACAACAAACGAAAACAGGATACATCCTCTTAAAAGCGTAAGATGACAAGAGAGTCCTTGCTGAGGTAGAGGGCAGCATTTGAAACTTCTTTAGAACATGACATTCACATTTTCATTTTTATGACCAGCCTTTTTGCATTGATTAGAACATGTCATAGCTCCATGGACTTTCTCTTTCTCTAAAAACTGATTGCCACCTTCCAGTTGTGTTCTGGGTTGTCTAACAGTTCATATGCCCAGATAACTGAGCTTAGGTAATGCTACACGGATATGATGAGCACGCCTGCAGGCCTTATATAACCAATCTTGTAACACTGGGACAGCAGGACATCCTGAGCTGCTCTGCCCTGCACAGCTGGAGAAACAGGAGCTAGGCCTCTTAAGGGCATTGCCCATGGTGCCTCTGTAGGGTTGGGTCCCTCTGACTTCTAACCTTGGGCTACAGTTATGACTCCTTCTTTCCCACACAGTGCTTTGGCCAGAGAGGCAATACACCCTGGAGACACAAGCCAGGTTCTCAAAACTTTTTCTGAAGGGATCCAACTAATGGCTGAA
>NW_023244571.1:0-1724 GCF_002007445.2 Ailuropoda melanoleuca
GGCACGGGCTGCGGATGACTGTTGTTGCCGTGGTCCCTGGGCTTGGAGGTGGGATTCGCCTTCCTGAAGGAATAGCTGCATTAGCCCGTGTGACCTCTGTCAGTGCTGCAGGGACTTTGGTTGTCACAACTGTGACTGTACTTTGAAAACACCTGCTCCAGCCCCTTTCGTGCTCCTCCTGACTGATTCTCTTTTTCAAAGACCTGTCCTCACCCCACCCACCCCCATAGCACAGGGCTGCCTTTGGCTGTCGGAGGTAGGACGAGTCAGGATTGCTACCTCGTTGAAAGGATGGATAATTCAAAGGTGGCCAGCCACTCATTTGTCCACTCACTTGTGCAGTGGCTATTTATTGAGTACCTACTGTGTGCCAGATTCTGTGCTGGTTGTTAAGAGAACAAAAGTGCCCAAGAGCGTGTCCCTGCCCCCAACGGCGGCCGCAGCCCGCAGGCAGGCAGACAAGAACGTCAGTGACCACACCAAGGTGGGGGAGTTTGGTGGCCCCTGCAAGGTGTAGTGGAAATGCAGAAGGGTCTCTTACCTCACCCTGGAGGTCAGGGTGTTCCAAAAGGAGAGGAAACTTACTAGCGTCACAAGGAGCTAGTAGGTTCAGAAAATGGAACGAGGTGTTCCAACCACAGGGAACAGCATATGGGCAAGGGAAAGGCAGGGAGAGCCGTGTGCATTTGAGACCGTGCACACGGGACATGGTCAGTGGGATTCTGCTGGGAAAGCAGCAAGGCGACATGAGAGTCAGGCCAGCTGGGTCTGCGTGCTGCCCAGGCAGTGCGGCTCTTGATGGCTTTCTGCAGGAGCGTGATGGAGACAGCGCCCCTCTGCAGGGAGGGGGAGGAGGTGAGGCTGGAGGCAGGGATCTCCAGGGACCACGGCGGTGGCCCCAGCAAGAAATGATGAGGCCTTGGTGGTGGCGTCTCTGAGAGTCGCCTGGCTTTGTTGGACTGAGGAGGAAAAGGGCTGAAGGTGCCCTGAGCACCCACAGCATTTTCCCAGTTTCCCATGAGGTATGTTAGACCGCGGTCAGAGCATTTCCTGCTACTTCGTGGCTAACCTGTGCACCCCCATCCCGAGCAGTTTAGTCATTGGGGGTTGAGGATCTGGAGCCATATCAGCTGAGTTCAAACCCCAGCCCTACCACCTATGAGCTGTGTGACCTCAAACAAATGGTTTAACCTCTCTGTGTAGCTGTTTCCGTGGCTGTACACACGGACAGGAGGGTAGTGGGCATATCCAGTCATCGGGGGTCGTGGGCCTTACATGAGTGTGTCTGTGTGTCTGGATGAAGTACGTGGCGCACAGTAGGCCCTCAGTAAATCTCTGCTCTCATTCTTCCTCCTTGGAGCCTTCCTTACCCTCCGTGGCTCAAGACAGGTCAGAGGAAGGCCCAGTTTATACCTGAAGCCGGTGAGACGTTTGGGTATAAGAGACCCCAGGGCAGCCCCGCCAGCTGGTCCCTCTTTCACAAACAAGGCTGCCCCCTCCCCTGCCGACGCCCCACGAACCCACACAGGCCGCAGCCTCTACCCGAGGAAATTAAAAAACTGGATTGGTTTTTTCAGCATAATCGAAGGTCATACCACAGGGTCCGACCTTTTGTTAACCAGCAATTACGTAGATGGCATTTACTGAATCTCGCCTTGAGCCTCTGCCTCCCTGCTTTCCTCTCCCGGCTCCTAGATGCAGCCTGGCGTGGAGGTGCCCCCCCC
>NW_023244572.1:0-1725 GCF_002007445.2 Ailuropoda melanoleuca
AAAAAAAAAGAAATCTTGCCTGTATGCCCATGAAATACAGTTTTCTTTGGAATTTTTTGACAAGTAGTAAGTTCAGAATTGATAGTAATTGCAACAAAAATAACGTAAAAGGGTGGTATACATATTTGTGTTGGATATATAAGAATGAGTGAGTTAGTGTAGGTGTGTGTATGTGTGTGTACACCGTCCATGAGGCTCTAGGGTGGAAATGATGAGGTTGGAGGTGAGAGGGTCATGAAAGTTGGCTTGTGCCCTTTCATTCATATTTACTCCACAAATAGCTATGAGGTGCTATATACCAAAAACTGTTATGAATTCAGTACATTAAACCAAGAATTTGTTTTTGCTTCTAAATATTATATTATTATGAAATTGAATAACTGTTTAAACTCATTTAGTAGAAATCCCATACAGAAACTTAATTGTAGGTATTCGAACAACATATCCCCTCCACAAATTATGAATTTTAGCTATTGAGCATTAATGCTAATTATTAGCTACTTCAAGCTTCATTCTAATGAAGATAATGATATTTAAGAAAGCTCAGTTTAAATACAAAGAAGCCTCATTCTATTTAAAAGCAAAATACCTCCATGTATCAGCAAAACAGTTATAAGGGGTAACCACATATTTGGGTGATTGATTTTTGTGAGTGCCTTGTGAAGAAATCACCCTGATGAGTATCACTCTTAATAATTAATGTGTTATAAGTTATGATATGCCCTCTATGGCATATATTCAAATTCCAATTTCATAATGAGTATCATTACCTATTCATTCTATTTCTGCTTTTTTGCAGTAATTAAAACTAAAATTAACATATACATAATATAAGGACCTGGGACAATTCATCAGAATTCACTGTAATTAACTGAATATTTGAGATAATATGTTCCAGTCTTCTTTAAACTCTTTCTTATATTTAACTTTCTATATTTTTTAGACTAGACATTGTTTCTTTCTCAGTGAAGAAACATGTATATCATAATTGGCAAAAGCAAAAATAAAACACTTAACCACTAGGAAATATATTATATATATATAATGTTATATACATAATAATATATAATATTAATATGTATAATTGATTATAACATTACAAAGCCATTATCCATGGCAAAACAAATGTAAGAACACAAAACTGACACATGAGAGAAGTCTAACCATTAATATAGCTGATAAAAAAGGTTTTCCTGTTGATTCTTGCTTTGAAAAAAAATACTGATTCTTATACATGACTAATGAATCACTAACACCACATCAAAAACTAATGATGTACTATACAGTGGCTAACTGAGCATAATAAAAAATTTTAAAAATGCTGGTTCTTCATTTATACTTTGAAATAAGAAGAATAGAGAAAAACTGTTACTATAATATAAATGATTATAATGATTTTTCCGCTGGAGAAAATACCATTATACTACAAACAATATTACAGTGACTTAGGATAGTCAGCACAAGCCAGGAAGTAGAGACTCAGATGACTATAAAATACCCACTTCACAGTAGAAAGTCAGTTGGAAAGAGTTACATACCCAGAATTTTTCTTTCTGTCCTCGTGCTCCTTTCAGTGTGCCCCATCTACAAATAATAATAAAAAATATTGGCATGGTTAAAAATATTTGATTTGCATCTTGATAAAATGTAAATTATTGTCAGAATTTTATCTTTTGTATTTTCCTTATGGCCCCCTACTGGTTTACTATGGAATTGTCATCATGG
>NW_023244573.1:0-1481 GCF_002007445.2 Ailuropoda melanoleuca
TTTGACAGAGATAGACAGCCAGCGAGAGAGGGAACACAAGCAGGGGGAGTGGGAGAGGAAGAAGCAAGCTCTCAGCGGGGGAGCCCGATGTGGGACTCGATCCCGGATCACAAGGATCATGCCCTGAGCCGAGGACAGACGCCTAATGAGTGCGCTACCCAGGCGCCCCTAGTTTGCTCTTTTTACTTCACTCTTCCTATACTGGAAAGTTACGTTCTTGACTGGAGATTTTTCTTTTAATACATCTGTAACTATATAAACACATCTGTAACTATAAACACTATAGGTGTTTGCTTACAGATAGAAATTGGATGAGATGTACATAGACCATTTCATAGAGTCTGTTGAGTGTATTCCAAGGCATTCTGGCTGGCTACTACCCATGAAATCAACAACATCTCCCTCTTCCTCCTTTCTTTTTCCTTCCCCTCCATATCTGAATTCCTTTTTCTCCATTCATAAATGCGAGACTGTTTTTCATGATTTGGAGCATGTAGCATCCATCATGCCTATAGTCCGCCGTATGTTTACTCTCCTGCAATGATGGAACTCCGCCGGGGCCTGGGACATTTGCTGCCTCCATATCCTTTTCTCCTCAATATCATAAAACCTCATGGTCTTTTCATCTTCACTGCAGAGGTGGATACATGTACCATGTATCGCTATCTCATTGCTTTTTATTACTGAACAATATTCCACTTTATGGACATACCACTTGGGTTTAACCATTTGTCAATAGATAGACATGTTGGTTTTTTCCACTTTTTGGATCGTATGAGTTATGCTGCTATGAATATGTACAAATTTTTGTGTGGACATACACTTTCCTTTTTCTTTGAGAGAGAGAGTATGAGTGCGGGGGTGGAGAGGCTGAGAGAGAGGGTAAAGAAGAATCTTTTTTTTATTTTTATTTTTAAATTCTATTTAATTATTTTATAAATTAATTTATATTACATTTATACTTTATCAGTTAATGAACATATAGTGTAATATTAGTTTCAGAGGTAGAGTTTAGTGATTCATCAGTTGCATACAACACCCAGTGCTCATTCCATCAAGTACCCTCCTTAATGCCCATCGCCAGTTACCCCATCCGCCCACTGACCTCCCCTCATGCAACGTTTGGTTTGCTTCCTATAGTTAAAAGTTTCTTTGGTTTGTCTCCTTCTCTGATTTCATGTTATTTTATTTTTCCTGTCCTTCCTCTATGATCTGTTTTGTTTCTTAAATTCCACATATGAGTGAAATCATAGAATTGTCTTTCTGTGATTGACTCATTTCACTTAGCCTAATACCCTCTGGTTCCATCCACGTCATTGCAAATGGTGAAATTTCATTTTCTTTCATGACTGAATAACATTCCATTGCATATCTACACCACATTTTTTTTTAAATTTTATGTTCTGAAGGTTTCATTTGTTTATTTAAAAGAGAGAGAGAACGAGTGGAGGGAGGGGCAGAGGGAGAAGGAGAAGCAGACT
>NW_023244574.1:0-1725 GCF_002007445.2 Ailuropoda melanoleuca
ACAGCTCTGTGTGTGCATAGCCCCCCGAGAAATATACCAGACAGAACTAGGATTATCTCTGGCGCGTGTGATTATGGGCAATTTTAATTTTCTTCTTTATGTATTTTTCTCCATTTTCTTAATAACATACGATAAACAGCTACAGTTTTTGTAATCAGAGCAGGGCAGAACGAGAAAATACACGAAGGGACTGGCCAGCAGGTCACCCTAAGGATAGCTTAGGGCCTGTATTTGCAGGAACTGAGGTTGATTTACTGGCCACATGTGTGGACAGGCTCCCCCCACCTCAACGAGGAGGCGGCTGGCAAAGGAAATCCCCAGCATTTCCATAAAGCTGACGTGCAGCAGTGAGGCTGGGATCAAGGCTGAGCCCAGGGCGACCAGAAGCCCACGGGCCCCAACCCTAAAGGCAAGGCCACGTCAGCCACGTGAGTGTCCTGAACGGGAGCTCGGGGTGGGCTGATCTGGGGTCACGTTCCTGCTGCTCTTCTCTGAACTCAGAGGGGACCGGGACACGTGGCCTGGATTCGTGGTGAGTGGGCCGCACCAGAGGTCACCAGCAGTCTCTATACTTCTCTGCGGTGTCCAGTGGGACCCAAACCCCAGAGACCCCAGAGGGCAGGAGCCACGTTGGCTTCCCAGTGTTCGACTGGGGCTTGTGTGTGGGCAAGGGGCCCTTCCCACACCCTGATTTCCCTGTGAATGTCAAGGACCGGGAGAGAAAGAAAGATAGAGAGAGGGAAGGAGGGAGGGAGAGATATTTTAAGGAACTGGCTCATGGGGTTGTGGGGCCTGGACAGCCCTAAATCTTGGGGCAGGCCACAGGCTGCACGCCCAGGGAAGAGCTGGAGCCCAAAGACCGCCTGGAGACAGAATTCCCTCCTCCTCAGGGACCTCAGTCTTTTCCTCTTGATGCCTTCAACTGATTGGATGAGACCCACCACAAAATGGAGGGTATAAAATAATAGAAAAATTATAGATTGGCCTCTGTCCCAGTTCCTGACACAGAGGTCCTACTTCCCTTGGAATTTCCTGCTGACAAGAGTGTTTTTTGTTCTAGCGAGGTGAATCTGGGTGGGTTGCTGGAGGGGGGCTGGTCACCAGAAAGACCACGCCATGCTTAGAAGCTTGGAACATTCATCCTCAGCCCCCCACACAACCCGGCCATCCTCTGGGAAGGGGAGAGGACCGGAGACTGAGTGAATGCTCAGTCGTGCCCACACGATGAAGCTGCTATAGAAATTCTGACGGACACGGTTCGGAGAGCTCCTGGGAGGCGAGCACGCCGTATACTCTGAGCGGGGCACAGCCCAGCCCTACCTGGACAGAAGCTCCTTTATTGTAAAAGGAAGTGGTCCATGTACGTGGGAGCTTCCCTGAGTTCTGTGAGCTCTTGGAGCAAATGAGTAAATCCCGGGCTGGGGGTGGGCCAGGGAACCTCAGATTTGCAGCAGGTGGGCCGGAAGCGCTGGATGACTGGGGGGCCAGCGACTGGCATCTGGAGAAGGGCCATCTCCTGGGACTGAGCCCCTAACCTGGGGGGTCTGCCCCAAATCCGTGGAGTGTCAGGCTGACCCGAATCCAGGACACCAGCTCGTGGTGAGACAGCCGCTTGGGGCATGCGGGAGCTCATGCGGCTGGGGTCGGAGGGGCGATGTGTGCGCGAAGGAGGGTGGGGGGGTGATGTGTGTGCATGGAGGGGTGATGTGTGCGTGAAGGGGGAGG
>NW_023244575.1:0-1725 GCF_002007445.2 Ailuropoda melanoleuca
TTCCCCTTTTGAACTGCCCTGGCACATTTCTTGAAAATCAATTGGCGACAAGTGTGAGGGTTTGTTTCCGGACGCTCGCTTTTCTATTCCACAGAGACATGTCTACCTGGATACAAGTACCACACTGTCTTGATTCAGATTGTATCTTTGTACTAAGTTGTGAAATCAGGAAGCATGAGTCCTCCAACTTTGTTCTTCTTCTTCAAGTATGTCCTGGCTATTTTGAGTCCCCTTAATTTCTATGAATTTTAGGATCAGACTGTCAATTTCTACCAAGAAGTCAGCTGGGGTTTGATAAGGATTACACTGAATCTCGTGACCAATTTGGGCATGATTATTGTCATGACAGTATTAAGTCTTCCACTCTGTGAACACAGAATGGCCTTTGATTTATTTAAGGTCTTTTAAAATTTCGTTTAACAACGTTTTATAGTTCAGGGAGTAGAAGTTTTGCACTTGTCTAGTTTCACTTATTCTTGAGTTATGTTGTTCTTTTTATGCTGTTGTAAATGGAACTGCTTTCTTAATTTCATTTTTAGACTGTTCGTTATAAAACAGAGAAATATAATTAACTTGGTGCATTGATCTTTTAACTTGCAACCTTACCCAAATCCTTCATTAGCGCTAACAGATTTTTATATATACCTACAGATGATCAGAAGGAGATAATCTTGCTTCTTCCTTTTAGTCTAGATGCCTTTTGTTCCATTTTCTTAACTAACTGCTCTGGTTAGAACCTCCAACAAAATGCTGAATAGAAGAAGAAGTGAAAACAGACATTCCTGTCTTGTTCCTGGTCTTAGGGGGAAAGCATTCAGTATTTTACTATCACTTAATATTACTATTAAGTAAACATCATATTTACTATGATGTTGGCTATAGATTTTCATTAGTGCCCCTTACCAGGTGAGGAAGTTCTCTTCAGTGCCTATAGAAGTTTGTTTCTTTCTATCGAAGAAGGACTGGATTTTGTCAAATGCTTTTTCTGCATCTATTGGGACGATATTGTCATTTTTGTTCTTTATTCTATTGATAAAGTGTATTATATTCATTACTTTCAGATTTTAAACCAACCTTGCATTCCTGGAATAAATTCACTTGGTCATCACGTGTAATCCTTTTTATATGTTGCAGGATTCAGTCTATGAATATTTTGTTGAGAACTTCCGCATCTGTATTCATAAGAGGTTCTGGTCAGTGGTTTTCTTGTTAGTCTTTGCTTGATTTTGTCGTCAAGGTAATACTTCCCTCCAAGAATGAGTTGGGTATGTGAAGCATTTTAACACATTATCTCCTTGAATCCTCACATCAACCTTGTAAGATGGGCACTAATATTAGCCCCACTTATCAGATGTGGAAATGGAGGTTCAAATATTAACATGCCCATTTTTACAGATCCAGTGAAGTGGCAGAGCCAGGATTTAAACCAGACATCCCTCACTCCTGACTCCATGCCCCTAATAACCATGATAAACTTACCCCTATGGGCTGACTGACAAACCCCCATATAAATCAGTAGCTAACAAGATTAGTTGGTAGGCTCAATCTACACTAACCAGATTTTGTGACCTGGTCACAAAGGTCTGATAACCTGCCTCAACTTAACATCCTTCTAAACTCCACAGTGATAGTTTACTTAGTTCATTGTTCCACTTAAGTGAATCATTCAGGATCAACAATGTCATCTTAGAATAATCTGAGGAAGTAACATTCAGACAGCTAAAA
>NW_023244576.1:0-1725 GCF_002007445.2 Ailuropoda melanoleuca
CCCCCCCCCCCCCAGTTCAATGCCTCGGCTCCCAGAAAGACTGACCTGGCCACCCGAAGGCAGAGAACAGGATTTCAAAGGGACCGAGATCAGCTCCTGCACCTACCCTGTGGAACAGTGTTTGAAATAGAAATTAAAATAACCTAAGGAAAATGGAGAAAGGTATTTTCTCTGCCTACCCAGCAATCATTTGTGTTCTGGAAAGCCAAGCAGGACTCCCAGGGGAGAATGATAACCAGCAAATGAGAGAGGGAGAGGTAGGATGATGAGACTCGGAGATTTAGGAAGGGATGGAACAAGCTTCAGAACGCTCCTGCTGGGGTGATAGTGATGACGATGATCGGATTAATAATGACTGTTTGTCGGGCATCTACTGACTATGTCCCCTGTCCGGCACTTCACAAAGCACATTTTCTCACTGAAAAATTACAGTGACCTGTGATGTGAATGGTATTAACCCATTTCATAGAGGAGGAGCCTGAGTCTCACGGGGCTGAAATTGCCAAGGTCACAGAGCTCGTGAGAGACAAAGCCACAATGAGTCCACTGATGCGTGGGTCTCGGAAACCGGGCAGGAGGGGAACAGGGACAGGTGGGGCCAATGGTCTTCAGCCTCAGCCGACCCCACAGCCAGGCTGTCCCTGCAGTCCTCCAAACCTCCCCCTAAGCCTCCCTGCTGTTTCCAAGACCTGAGCCCCTGGGGTTCCCAGGCCCCCCAGCTGCAGGGGCCCTTCCTGCCCCCTTAGGAGGGTTACCATACACAGGGCTGACTCAGATTTGCACTAGGGATTAAGGGTGGATCTTGGGACTTAGACTAGATCAGAGTTTCCCTGGTAGCATGAGTGCGGTAGAGTGATAAGGTTCAAACAGTGGTTGTAGTCATGACATCACCCCACATCTGTTGCCAAATCCTAGCCTTCCAGCAGCTGCCATGGCTCCAGAGATGGGCCCTACCTCCAGCCCCACAGGCCTCCTCTACGTGGCTGGCTTATCCCCAGAGCCAGGCACACTCTGCCTGCACACCCTCAGCCCTGGATCCCTCTCCTGGACCTGTTCCTCTCACTGTAGCCTGGGTGCAGACACCCCTCTGGGGCCAAGCCCTACCATTCTATAGCTTCTCTCTCATCCTGCTTCAGCTTTTGGTTTAGGCATATGCTGCCAGCTTGCTTGATACAGTTTAGATGGAGCCTCGTCTATTCTGGCACTGACTCCCCACATTCCATAGGAAGGAGACTTTCCCAGATTACCATGGCAAGGTGTCATGTATGGTTGTGCAGGATGTGCACTGCACAAAGGCTTCCAGCTGGGGGCATAAGCAAAGCTGAACTCAGCGCACATGCTGCACACCAAACCATGGGACCTCGCATGGGGCTGTATCTGCTCAGAGGAAGGGGCAGCTTCTCTTCACACAAGGAACCATCAGTACGCTAAGCCATAGCCTCGCTACAGGGGAGGAGGCAACTTTCTATACTACTCACAAAGGTGTTATATAAGCCAGCATGAGCTGAGTCACACCATGGTGTTAGAAGACTCTGTTTCAAGTCTCGGTTTGTATACGCTTTGAGACCTAGGAAAAGAGGCATTACCTTTCTGACCTGCCTCAGTTTCTTTTTTTTTTTTTTTAAGATTTTATTTATTTATTCGACAGAGATAGGACAGCCAGCAAGAGAGGGAACACAAGCAGGGGGAATGGGAGAGGAAGAAGCAGGCTCATAGCGGAGGAGC
>NW_023244577.1:0-1725 GCF_002007445.2 Ailuropoda melanoleuca
TTTTTTTAAAATTCGTGCTTGAAATGAGTTTCTAAATTGGCTGTTACCATAATTTCATTGATTCACACTTATTTATACTTCGCCATATATGAAATTGGTATGTATTTTACAACTGATGGCATGCCATCGTTTAATTAGCAGCATTTTTCTTTCTTAAAATACATAGAATAATAATGTATCTTAATATTGGTGACATCTGTGATTTAATTAAATACGTATAGGTTATCATACCACCTTGGCCATTTCATGGTAAATTGTATCACACCAAGTCCTGTGTGTTATTTACAATGTGAACCAAAGCTGTCATCACCACCAGACATCATTTGCAGTACATATCAGTATGAGGTCTCCAAAATTCTGCGAAGTTCAGGATCTGAACTTTTTTGTTATCTATAGTTCTAGGATCCTGTAAGCCACAGAATAAATGCTAGACCAGTTTCCTATGCAGGCTTTGTAGGTATTGGTTCTACATGTAAAGTAGAACTCTTGTTCCTTAACGGTCAGCTTGCCACTTCTGATTAAATGAAATTTGCTCTCAACTAAGTATTCTAAGATCAATTAATCATTTTAACAGAAAACCAGATTCTAATCTTGCATTAATATAACTTTGTCAGTAAATGACTCACAGACCTTTCTTGTTATATTATGAAGATTTACATCAAATGGAGCCAGTTTGTCAAAGTTCTGTTTTTTTGCCCTTCAGACTTACTGCTTACAACTACAATAAAACAGGGTAAATAATTCACTTTTTCTCAAACCTTCTACACTTTAAGGTATCCACTCAAGTTCTGTTTTTACTATCTTTATTCACATTCCAGGTGTTTTGCTGCAAGAAATGACTTCCTTCTTTTCCTTTGATAAATAAAAACATATCTATTATCTTGAATATCTATCCATATATTTTAAAATATATGCCACTTTTGTGTCTAGTATAGAACCAACCATCAATATTAATTACAACTTTCAACCTAAGCTTCTGTTTCATAAAGAAAACTCAAGACATAGATCATTGAGCATAATGGACTGTCATATGCAAGCAATTTAGCACACCAGCAAGTTACATAGCACACGTAACAAAACACCCACACCCACGATATCCCTTAGATATTTTCTTAAAGTTGCAAAAATGAAGATAAACCTTATCAAAGGCAAAAGTAATGTATACCATATGAAATTAGAGGCATTTTTATGTACATATATATGTATTTCCTTGGTTATCAACCAAGTTTTATATTCTAACTTAGAAATTACCCAGATATTCAAAGATTTTTTATTAATTAATGAAATTTAATGCTAATGCTAAATCTTAAAGTTAACTAATTAACCACTTGGAAATTTTGTTTAAGCTGACACTCTAACCAACTTAATTACTGTTGATACCAGTTTTATCAGAATTACAGTTCAATTTAGTTATTACATAATTTTGTATTTTTTCATAATCTTAAGCAATATTGGAAGAAATGTTAGCTTACCCATTAAGTAAAACTAGCATAGGAAGTTTAGGAATTCTAGATTAATCTGTCTGTCCATGAGAAAACTGATGTCTTAAAAAATAAAATAAAATTTTGTGCTTCTATAATATACCATGCTAATAAAATCTGTAAAAAGACATAATACTGTTTTTTTAAGTTGAGCGATAATTCACATACCATAAAATTCACCCTGTGAAATTATACAATTTAGTAGTTTTTAATGTAGTTACAATTAGGTGTACAACCATCACAA
>NW_023244578.1:0-1725 GCF_002007445.2 Ailuropoda melanoleuca
TGACAGAGAGACAGCCAGCGAGAGAGGGAACACAGCAGGGGGAGCGGGAGAGGAAGAAGCAGGCTCCCAGCTGAGGAGCCCGATGTGGGACTTGATCCCGGAACGCCAGGATCATGCCCTGAGCCGAAGGCAGACACTTAACGATTGCGCTACTCAGGCGCCCCTGTAATTTTTTATTTTTAAATTTTTCATCAATGAACCTTTTTGAGGGTATACAAGCTGAATGAAATAAAGCATATTATACTCAATATACACATAACATAAATTAACTTACTGAGCCACCCAGGCCCCAAAATCAAACACTTTAATAAAGAAATAGCTATCACAACAAAGTTCACCTCTCTTCCACTGACCTAAGCTCCTAATTTAGAAACTCTTAATGACTCATTAGGACTGTTTAAGAATTTGTTTTATTGGAACTCTCTAGATGTAAACCTGTGATTATCTTTGCAACCATGACTCTTAGGTTATCTGTTTGGACTCTATGGCTCAACATCACCTTAAGCAGGTAGTACTACCTGATGATAAATTAATGCTAGCAGCATATACCCTTTTAGAGGCACACAATCTAATCCCTGATTCTGTTCATTCTTCACCATCAGAACTCTAAATTCTCTTCTGATTCTATACAACTGAATCAGGGCACCAAATCATGTGACAGGTAGATAGAACTCTGGACAGCATTCTAAAGATGTGTGACGAGACTAACACTTAAAAGTCTCAGTTATCAGATCTCACTCTGTCTTATGACTATATGAATTATTTGCAGTAAAGAACTAACACACTCAAGTATTTGTGTAAATTACCATCATCTCTACTGACTTAAGAACCAAAATTGTCAAATAAGATAATGTGGAATTGGAACGGATCTTTTAAGTTTCTTAATCCATCCTGTCACCCCCAATGCAAAAACACCTTATACCACCCTTAGCAGAGAATTATCACAATTGCTTCCTGGTACTTTTCATTTAAATTCAACAAAAAACCTCCCACGACTTTATTCTTTCTAAGACAAAATAATTTGGTGCACTATAGTATCAAGGCCAACAATTTTACTTTTAATTTATTCTACAAATACCTATTGAGAGACTATTATGTGGCTGACATTCTCTCATTGAACTTTATGATAACACTTTAAACTTTACTTTCAAGTGATAAAGAGTCAAGTTAGAAATCAAAAAGTCCTAACTTTTTCAAAATTGTGATGCTAGTACTTTGAGCTGTCACAAGCACCACATTTCTGAGATCATGCTGAAAAGATCTCTGCTTCATCAGCAGACCAAAATGGAATACTACAGAATTTAATTTGGATTCCATGGAGCAATTAAATGCTAAAGCAGACATGCCACAAGGAGCTCTCTCAACCACAAAGACTTAATTAGAAACCGTATCAGCTAAAATAACCAACCTAGATGGTTGGATGGAAGAGAGTTTGGTAGCACAAATGTAAATTGAAAGAATCAACATTAAAAATCTGTTTAGATATGTACTCAAAAACATTTGTAAAAATCATGACATTAATTTTAGAATAAAATCTAAACTCCCTCTAAAAAAAATCCAAATAAAAAAAACCTCAACCTCTCAAATAGATGGAAACTCTAGATATACATAAAACTACAAGTATTCAAGTCAAAGGTCTAAATGAGTTGCAGGCTGTCCAAATTTAAAACACACAAACACACACACACACACACACACACACACACACACACACACACACACACA
>NW_023244579.1:0-1726 GCF_002007445.2 Ailuropoda melanoleuca
TTTTTTTTTTTTTTTTTTTTTTTTTTTTTTTTTTTTTTTTTTTTTTTTTTTTTTTTTTTTGTTTGTTTGTTAACTGGTGTCAGGTAAGATCTTTCTTGGCAGAAACTAACTCTAAATGTAGGAAAGACCACTACAACTCAAGCTATATAATATGTGTCTTGTTGTATTTTTTTAAGTCTAATATCCACATAATTACGTTCAGCATCTGTTTACGTAAAAAAAAATTGGTCGCATGTCCTGACATCCAAAAAATGTGGAAAAACAGCAAAGTGGATTGTTCAACTTGTTAGATCTTTTCAAGGAGCTGTTTTATTAACCAACCAGTCAACAAACAGCTGATAAAATGAACCAACAAAAGCAATGGGGAATTTAATTGCAGAATTTTATTTTGCTTTTATGAGTCTCAAGATTATTTATGTAAGAGAGAATGATGCATATAAAGAGAGATACCTTCCAGGTTTGTATTATACTCACCCCCAAAACTAATGAAAAGCTCTGAGCAAAAACTAGGTTATGTGTTTATGCTCTACCCAGAAAAAATGATAAAATCTCCTATGAGATTTTGTTTCTAACTCCATGGTCCCAAGTCAGAAAAAAATAAAATAGATAAATACATAGAAAAAAGGAAAAGCTATATTCTGCCCATGTATAATTAAGGTATTAAATGGACTTTTACAAGAAAGTTTAAATCAAATCTAAATTATTGATAGACAAGTATATATAAAACTTTGTGTTGTTGTTGTTGGGAGGGGTGGGGGGAGCAGCAGGGGGAGAGGGAGAGAGAGACTCTTAAGCTCTTAAGCAGGCTCCACACCCAGTGCGGAGCCTGATGCGGGGCTGGATCTCACTTAAGCTGAGATCATGATGTAAGCTGAAGTCAAGAGTTGGGCTCATAACTGACTGAGCCACCCAGGCACCCCTAAATCATTTTGATATTTATATTTAGCCATGGCTTCCAAAAAATGTATGTAAGTGACACAATTCAGGTAAAATTAGAAATAATAACCTAAATCACTTAAATCCTAGCTTCTGTTAACCATAAAGATACAAATGGTGTCATAAAGTGTGATTTCTGGGAACTACAGAGAAAGCTTTGGGAGATAAGACTGCATGTCGGAACTTGAAGTTAAATGGACTTAATTCTGCTTAATTCTGCCCGTTTTTGACTGTGTAGCCATAAATAATTTTCTTAGTTCCTCTGAGCCTCATTTCTTTATCTGTAAAGTGTAAATAACACCTTTCTTGTTTTTGTACTGCATATATCTTACATGTTTTCTCTTCATTCATTCTAAGATAGTGTGACAGACACTGACTAGATGTTTCTCAAACCCATTTCTTATTTCTGCGCCAACAGTGAAACTACATTTCCCAGCAGCCATGCATCCTGGCGATTCCTGTGACCTTCTCTCCAATGGAACATGAGCAGAAGTGCTGTGGCTCATCCAGTTCAAGGCAGTTTCTTTACCCCTCACAATTCATGTGCTTTAGTCAGTTTCTTTGTTTTCCAATATCATATCACAGGTACTTTTCCAAATAATGCATTTTTGTCAATGTAATATTTATTTTTTAATTTAAAATTGCCTCTAAATTTGTCCTAAACTTAGGAGTGGTATCTTACCTTTAGGAATGGTAGCATTCTTAAAATATTCCTAAAGTTGTATATTATGACTGATAAAATTCAGATTTGTTATAATTTTCATTGAAAAAAAAATGCAAGGGGTGCCTG
>NW_023244580.1:0-4531 GCF_002007445.2 Ailuropoda melanoleuca
TATTTATATATTTCATATATATATTTGATATATATATATGATATATATACATATATATATGATATATATATATATATATATACTTTTTTTTAACTCGTTATCAAAGAGGCTATTCTATTTACTCTTCTTTTTTTATTCCCAGTTAGTTGTCGACTTGTAACTGGAAAAAATATTTACTGATAATTAAGGTGTTAACTAGGGGTGGGCCAACACATTACAGACCATGATATTCTATTTGTTGTTGTATAAAATTTCAGGTATGACTTTTGCTTGTCTTTTCTACATTTTAAGTAAGAAAAACTGTAGCCTACCAATTAGGAGCACAGGTTTACAACCAGAAAGACTGGGCTTTGAATATTACTTCTATCATTTTTAAGTTATGTCCTGTGATCACTTCATTTACATATTCATAAGAATTGCTAAATTAATTGAGGATTCACTATGTTACACCCACTGTGTTAAGCACTTCAGAGGAATCCTTGCAATCCCTGTAACAAACTGTTGAGTAGGTACGATTCTAATATCTGTCTCACAGATAGGGAGATGCAATACTCAGAGATGTTAAATAACTTGTATGTACCCACACAACTGATAAGGATGAAGCGGGAATTCAAAACTCTCTAAGTGAACATCTCACCTGTTGGTAATAATGCTTCTTTAACAATTCTGTTGTGAGCTTTAAGTGAAGTTATATGTTCTAGACATTCTATAACAGCTCTGGAATATAGTAGTAGGTGATTGTATGAAATGGCTAGCATCTTCTAATTTCTCAATTTCTGCAGATCCAGAATGAATTAAAATGATACAGTGTAATGACAGGTATTGGGGATTATAGTTTAAAAGATTGGGAGAAAGGCAAATATGTTAGATTAGCTTGTATAGACTTAATTTTCTCAATATTATTTTTTTTTAATGAAATGCCATTATCCTTAATCTCCAAATGAGAAAGGTATGTTTTGCACCTTCAATATGTGTTAGGATTAGTAATATGTCTTGGGGAAAAAATGGTCAGTTTTTGCTGCCACAGAATGTCCAGTCTAGCAGAATATGCAGAAAAAGTTTATTTTAGGTGATATATATTAAGTGCTATAGTTCAGGTATGTGTGCTTAAGAATTATAATAATACAATGGAGAGATACTTAACACAACTTTGAAAGTCAACAGAGGCCTCACAGGAGGAGCTAGAAATCATGAATTCTAGAAACAGTGATACAGAAATGTATTCTCTACAGAGGAAAGGATATGTGCAAATATATTCAAATATAAAAGTTCCCTCTCCATGGTAATTTATATGACTGGGGAAAGAGTTTCATGAGGTATTGAAGAGGGAGGGTGGATGGTAATCTGTTATTTAAACAAGCTAAAATCTTGATTAAAGAAGGGAGACCCTTTAGCAATGGCAACATTCTACCGTAGGAAGAGTTATTGGTTGATTTTACTTTCTAAGCATTGGTTATCCATTTTTCTTGTAACCGATTTCTAATTTTTCAAGGAACTCAACTGTTAATCTCTGCGACTTCCCACTCAGTCCCAGGGATTGTCATGTGACTAGGGCTAGCCAATCAAAGTGCCTCATCCCTTTGGCCACAGCTCATAGGTCAGAGCGGAGGAGCACAATTGGAAGCAGCAAGATCCAATTGGAGGATATTTGTCTGAGAGACTCTCTCTTCCCCTGGGGCTAGTGCAAGTCTAAAATCGTCAGTGCCAGATTGGAATTAACAGGAAGAGTTTCCACCTCACACTTGAGCCGCTCAGGAAAAACAAACAAAGCATTGAGAGAGAGGGTGAGTAATACTCTGTCCTGAGGACACTATTTGAGTCAATGAGGTCTCCTCTATATTTAACTGTGGACCTCAGCTGTTGCAACTGGGAATGAGTCTAACTTGCTATCAACTGAACCCAAAGCATTCTGATCAACAGCCAAGGCTGTGTTTTAGTTGCTACTTTTATGACCTTAATTCATAAAAAGAACAACTACTGATGAGTTTATATTTCAGACGGTTGAGGTGAAAAACTCTGTCAAAAGAGTGCTTTCAAAAATGCATTCACATCTAAATTATAAGATAGATATTCATAAAATATGTATTCTCTTTATCCCTCTGAGAGGATCTAAGTTTCTTCTTTTGATTTTATAAATTATGTATTTTAGCAAGTAGAGGTGTCTTGACCTGCAGTTATCCTCAAATGCTTTACTGCCCTATGAGGCCACATCAGCAGAATATTCCTTTCCTTCTCATAATTCAAAATTTGACTGTCCGTTCCACTGAAAGAAATTGGTCTCTGTTCAGTCCCATTTAAATCAACCATTGTTGGGGCGCCTGGGTAGCGCAGTCGTTAGGCGGCTGCCTTCGGCTCAGGTCCTGATCCTGGCGTTCAGGGATTGAGTCCCACATCGGGCTCCTCCGCTGGGAGCCTGCTTCTTCCTCTCCCACTCCCCCTGCTTGTGTTCCCTCTCTCGCTGGCTGTCTGTCACATAAATAAATAAAATATTAAAAATAAATAAATAAATCAACCATTGTTGAGCTAGGCCACAGGGTTTATGAGAGATACTGGGGTATGAATTTGGAAAACAGCCTTTTCCTTGCTGCTGAAGGTCACTGATGGAGACAAACAGATAAACAGATTTATGGTATGACAGGCATGTAAATACAAGTAAGTGCAAAGTGTGGGGGCTATACCAAGGAGGCCATAGCTACCTATTCGGGTTCAGTTGAGGATCCCTCATGTTGGGGAGGGTTTCAGAGGGAAGCTTCCACACCCTTCAGGATAATTCGCCGTGAATGTGATGTTTCCACTGTGGGTATGTAAATCTCAACTTATCAGCAATACCTGGCTTTTCAAAATATAGACTTACCTCTGTCTTGTATTAAACCATTTTTTTTCAAAATCATTATGGTACAGTAAATATGGGCTCAACTTCTTTCTATTTTTTCATTTGTCAAGAATATCAGTGGGTAAAGAAGAAAGAAGGAAAGACCTAAAACGCTGATAAAAATTCTTCTGAATCTTCTAAAATTCTAAGTTAGGCTGATCTATTGTGCTGCTATCAATGAAATTGGTTGCAAAGCAAAGGTTGGAGGAAATTTTTACCTTAATTTATACTATGGAGTCGTTTATTTTTCAGAAAATAAATAAGCTTCCAGAGAAAAAAACAAAACAAAACAAAAACACTGTAGTTGACTATAGCAGGATGCTTATTTTTGGTATTCAGATTTTCCTTCAAAAGAGAAATAAATAGATAAAATGTATTTTTAAGTTGCTTTAAGTGACACACAGAAGCTTTACTGAACTCATCAGAGTTAAAACCACATGGTAGCAGAATGTCATGTTGGAAATATAATCAAGTTAATCCCTGATTACAAAGTTCCTTTCTTCATTTAAAAATTTTTTTTTTCCTAGTTTACAAGGTTGTTTAATAGTGCTGTCTCTTAGATGCCAGTAGTAGAAATATTTGCATGTGACCAATGTAAATGACATTTTGCTATTTATTCCTACTTTTCTTATTTTTGAAATGTGCTGATGTTTGTAATGACTTTTTTTATCATTAATTACAATCCTCATTTGGTATATTTAGAAATAATTTTCCAATGATATTTAGAAACAACATTTTTCATCTTTTGTATATAAGCAACTACAAATAAAAAAAAAAGTTGTCCTTTACTACAGCATCAAAAAAATTTATACTGAAAATAAATCTAAAGATAGATATTTAAATTTCTACAAACAAAACCACATGACATAAGTGAGGGATATTAAAAACCTAGTAAGTTCAATGGTTATGTATTGAGCTATTCAATAGTAAAAAAAATAGTAGTAGAAAAAAATCAAGCTAGTAATTCAATATATAGATACATTTTAACATATTTTAAATGGTAATTGACATCTCTCACTCTCTCTATCAAATAAATAAAATCTATAAAAAATGGTAATTGACAACCTAGTGTTAAAATTTGTGTGTGGAATGTATAATCTTTTGTGTCTGGCTTCTTTCACTTAGTGTAATGTTTTAAAGGTTTATCTAGGTAGTAGCATGTATCAGTACTTCCTTCCCTTTTATAGTTGAATAATATTCCATTCTATGTATATTTATTTTTTATCCATTCATAGATTGATAGGCATTTGGACTGTTTTCATCTTTGCCTATCATAAATAGTGCCTCTATGAATGTGCACCTGCCTGTGTTTCTTTGAATACCAACTTTTCATTCACTTGGACATACATCTAGAAGTGGAATTGATGGGTCATATGGTAATTCTACATTTAACTTTTTGAGGAATCACCAAATTGCATTCCCCAGCAGCTGATTCCTTCCAGCAGTGTACAGGGATTCTTCTCTCTCTTTCTCTCTCTTAATTATTAGCCATCCTAGTTGATGTGAAATGGTTGGCCATTTGTATATCTTCTTAGCAGAAATGTCTATTTAAGACCTGTGACCATTTTGAATTGGCCTATTTTTCTTCGTCTTGCTGAATTTTAGGAATTCTTTATATGTTTTGGATATTAAACCCTATATATATAGGGTCTCTCTCTC
>NW_023244581.1:0-1726 GCF_002007445.2 Ailuropoda melanoleuca
CTTATGTTCCACATATGAGTGAAACCATATGATAATTGTCTTTCTCTGTTTGACTTATTTCACTTAGCATAGTCCCCTCCAGCCCCATCCATGTTGATGCAAATGGTGGGTATTCAACTATTGAGTTCTTAGTAATTCATTATTTGGAAGGAATACATAAATCTTCATGATAAGAAAAGTGAATGGTACAAAAGAGACAATATGAAAAGTGAAGGTCTTATTCTACCGGCAGGCACACACTTTTATGTCCACATACTTCCAAGATATAACCACCGTTAATAGTTTCATGGGAAAAAGAAATGAAAGGAAAAGAAAAGAAAAGTAAAGTGAAGAGAAAAGAAAAGGGTTTCATGGGCATTTTTCTCTCTTTTTAAAATTTTTTAATTTAAATTTAATTTAGTTAACATATAGTATTAGTTTCAGGGGTAGAATTTAGTAATTCATCAGTTGCATTTAACACCCAGCACTCATTACATCATGTGCCCTCCTTAATGCCCATCACCCACTTACCCATTTCCCCCACCCACGTCCCCTCCAACAACCCTCAGTTTGTTTCCTAGAGTTAAGAATATCTTATCATTTCTGTTTATATCTTATTTAATTATTTCTTCCCTTCCCCTATCTTCATCTGTTTTGTTTCTTAAATTTCATATGAGTGAGATCATATGGCATCTGTCTTTCTCTGACTGACTTATTTCTTTTAGCATAATATCCTCTAGAAGCCCTAGCCTCAGCAATCAATTACAAGAAATAAAAGGCATCCAAATCGGCAAAGAAGAAGTCAAACTTTCACTCTTCGCAGACGACACGATAGTCTATGTAGAAAACCCCAAAAGACTTCACCCCAAAATTGCTAGAACTCATGGATATTTTTCTAGAAATATTCAAATATATTATAAACAGAAAGGTATAAAATTTTTTCACAGAAATAGAATCAGGTTATACATAATTATGCAACTTGCTTTTTCACTTAAAAAATACATCTTGGACATCTTTTGTATTTCATTAGTCAACTAGGTTGTCTCCGGTTTTTTGCGATTGTAGAAATTCTACCACAGAAATCCTTGCACAAATGCTTTTGCCTATCTCATGTCAGTATCTGACATGAGACATTCTGTATCTGGAAAGGAAGCAGTCTTAGAGGTAGACTTGAGGGGTCAAATTTGATGTGCATTTCAATTTGGCAAGTATTGCCATGCCAGAAAGTGCTCAAACCCACCGTCCCACCTAGAACCCGTTAAGGTGCCTGTGTGTCCACAGATCCAAGAGTATTATCTGTCTTTTTAGGCTTTGCCCTTCTGATGGGTGGGTTTTTTTATGTATTTAATTAGTAATGGAAGTAATAATCTCTTTATCTATTTATTGGCTACTTGAAGTTGTTAGCGATTCATACCCTTCGCACACTTTTCTGTTGGGTAGTTTTGTGGCTCTGTAGATCAAGGTCAGTAGCTTTGTCCGTCATGTGAGTTTCAATCTAGTTTCCAAGGTTGAGATCTGACCTCTGCCATTTGTTTATAATTTCTGCTTGTTTACAAATATGGTAGAAGTAGAAACTTGTATTAACTTTTTGTCTCCCTCAGTCCCAGCATCCCGCCCCGTCCTCACCCTCAGAGCGCCTGGGGCCCAGGTCTTCCCTGGGGACACGGTAGAGCTTCGCTGTGAGGCCCAGAGGGGCTCTCCCCCGATCCTGTACCGGTTTTATCACGAGGATGTCACCCTGGGGAGC
>NW_023244582.1:0-1726 GCF_002007445.2 Ailuropoda melanoleuca
CTTGTGTTCCCTCTCTCGCTGGCTGTCTCTATCTCTGTCAAATAAATAAATAAAATCTTTTAAAAATATATTACAAATGAGAGAGGAGAAATAACCAACACCACAGAAATACAATTATAAGAGAATATTATGAAAAACTATATGCCAACAAACTGGACAAGATGTGGAAAAATTCCCAGATAAATTCCTACCAAAACTGAAACAGGAAGAAACAGAAACTTGAATAGACTGAAAACCAGCAAAGAACTTGAATAGTAATCCAATAATTCCCAACAAACAAAAGTCCAGACCAGACGGTTTCACAGGCGAATTCTACCACACACTTAAAGAAGAATTAGTACCTATTCTTCTCAAACTATTCCAAAATAAAGGAAATGAAGGAAAACTCCCAAATTCATTCTATAAGACCAGCATTACCAAAACCAGACAAAACCACCATTAAAAAAAAAAAACACAGTACTATAGGCCAGTATCCCTAATAAACCTAGATGCCAAAATTGTCAATAAAATACTAGCAAACCAAATTCAACAATACATTTAAAAAAATTATTCACCACAATTGAGTGGGATTTATTCCTGAGCTGCAAGGATGGTTCAATATTTGCAAATCAGTTTGATACATCAATAAAAGAAAGGATAAGAACCATATGAGCATTTCAATAGTTTCAGAAAAGGCATAAGACAATGTACAATACCCATTCATGATAAAAACCATCAACAAAGT
Organism: Ailuropoda melanoleuca; assembly: GCF_002007445.2. Taxonomy (NCBI): domain Eukaryota; kingdom Metazoa; phylum Chordata; class Mammalia; order Carnivora; family Ursidae; genus Ailuropoda; species Ailuropoda melanoleuca. The sequence goes on from NW_023244582.1 coordinate 725, forward strand.
ATGTTTAGAGAGAACATACCTCAACATAATAAAGGCCATATATGGGGGGGAAAAAACAACAACACAGCTAATATCATCCTAAAAGGGGAAAACCTGACAGCTTTTCCTCCAGAGTCAGGAACAAGACAGGGACATCCACTCTCACGACTTTGATTCAACACAGTACTGGAGTCCTCACCAAAACAGGAGAAAAGGCATTGAACTCAGCAAGGAAGAAGTCAAACTTTAACTATTTGCAGATGACATGATACTCTTAGAAAACCCACCAAAGCCTCCACCAAAATTAACTGCTAGAACTGATAAATGAATTTAATAAAGTTGCAGGATACAAAATCAACATACAGAAACCTCATGCATTTCTATACACAAATAATGAAGCAGCAGAAAGAGAAGGATTCAATCCGATTTACAATTGCACCAAAACCAATAAGATACTTAGGAATAAACCTAACCAAAGAGGTGAAAAGACCTGAACGTTGCAAACTATACCACACTGATGAAAGAAATTTAAGATGACATAAAGAAATGGAAAGACATTCCACACTCATGGATTAGAAGAACAAATATTGTTAAAATGTCTATGCAACCCAAAGCAATCTACACATTCAGGGCAAACCCTATCAAAATACCAACAGCATTTGTCATAGAGCTAGAAAAACCAGTTCTAAAATTTCTATTGGAACCACAAAAGACCCCGAATAGCCAAAGCAACGTTGACAAAGAAAAACAAAGTTGGAGGCATCACAATTCTGGACTTCAAGTTTTATTACAAAGCTGAAGTGATCAAAATGCTATGGTACTGGCACAAAAGATAGACATCTAGATCAATGAAACAGAATAGAAAACCCAGAAATGAACCCACAATTATATGGTCAATTAATCTTCAGCAAAGCAGGAAAGAATATCCAGAATGAAAAGGAATGTCTCTTCCACAAATGGTGTTGGGAAAACTGGACAGCAACATGCAAAATAATGAAACTGGACCACTTTCTTACACCATAC
>NW_023244583.1:0-1727 GCF_002007445.2 Ailuropoda melanoleuca
AAAAAAAAAAAAAAATCAAACACTCAAGTAACACTATACACTGCTACTGCTCCCCCAGGAGTTCCTTGCAAATGAGTATCAAGAACTCAATAGATACTTTCCTGGTAAAATACATAAACAGATAAATAAATTATCCCAGGCTGAAAAGAATTTCCACATCTGGTAGCTCACTAGAGCTTGTCAAACAAGTCAGAAACACGCAGGGCCAGAGAAGAGCATTCTTCGGCTCCTGGTTTCAGGGCTGGAGAGGGCATGTAACATTTCCCCAACTCTCTGCCGGAATTCCAACAGGGAGCATGACCCACATAAACAGGCAAATGACCCCTGTGTTTTCTTCCAATTAAATAAATAATGATCCCCAGTATTAGGTCTCGAATCCAAATGTCTGTGGGCTCAAATCGCAGCCACTGGAAGGAAAATGGTCTCTCCTACGTGGCCTGGCCTTTCCTCCCCAGGTACTCGCTGTGGTCTACCTTCAGGGGACAGCCGCCGTCCACTTCACACCTTAAAGAAGTAACTGTGCCTCCCTGCACCACGGTTTCCTAAGCAATAAAGTGTCAAGGGACAGGATGATCTCTGATGTCCCTTCACATTCTCACACCATGTTTCTGTTACGCAGCCTTCCAGTGGGGAACGGTCACCAGGTCCACAGCGATCCCGGTCCTCTCAGCCAGTCTATGGGCCTCAGGAGAGACGGCTAATGTTACCTAGCTGCGCTCTAGTAAACCACCATCTGGAAAGGGGTTCTAGAGTCCGCTCTCTCTTACCTCACACAGGATCCACATGCTTCCCTCTCTTAACTCAGGGAGCGTGCAGTCTGTGAGCTCCCTTGGGTCTCTGCTCTAGGTTCCTTAAGCAGGCCCTGGAGCCCATCCCTTTAAAATGGTCTCTGGACATGGATGCTTCCACCCCTCTAACAAAAGCACCGCCTTAACATGCCTTCATGTTTGTGAAAACCACGCTGGAACTCTGTTAGGCCCCAGAAGACTCATCCGCAGAACCATGACCAGAACAGGCCCGGGCTCACCATCCCCTCTGCTCTGGCTGTCCTCTAGTAAAGTAACTGCTGTGTTCTCCCTTCGATTCCTGATGTGCTGTTGCCCCTCACCTCCCTGCACCCTGCCGCGTTTCACAGGGACATGAAGGAGTTTGCCACTTTATACGTACGGAAGTTTGACACTTCTGCACATGGACCCACACCATACTGGTCTGCCTGTACTTGGTATCCCTCAGACTCACTACACCCAAAGGGATTTCAGGAAGTCATCTGGTCTATTCTTCCTCCTAGGAAAACCACTCTAGATACTGGAAAGACTGCTGGCTCCCTCTTTCTGAAAAATTCCCAAATGGGGAGATGCTTCTGTCTCTCCAGATTTCCCCAAAAATTCTTTGGAGCCACAGTAAGAAAGGTCTGTTGCATGGTTTCCCTTTGATTCTCACATATTAAACAAACTATTTTTTTAATGTGAAGGAGGATAATGAATTTACTACAGAAAGGATAAAGGCCATGCAGGGAAAAATAACAAGAAATGGAGATGTCTATTTTGGAGAAGAACAAGCAGGGGCATATTTTGATTATATTCAAATTAAAAGTTTAACTATAGGGGCGCTTGTTAAGCGTCTGCCTTCAACTCAGGGCGTGATTCCGGCGTTCCAGGATCGAGTCCCACATCGGGTTCCTCCGCTGGGAGCCTGCTTCTTCCTCTCCCACTCCCCTGCTGTGTTCC
>NW_023244585.1:0-189 GCF_002007445.2 Ailuropoda melanoleuca
GCATGAATGAAAAGGGTCAGGATTTTCGAGGACTCAGCGCCCTTCTCTTTGGTAATAAAGCAGAGCATCCAAGAAAACATCTCCAGCGAACAGCAGCCTTTTCACGGGGACCCCGATTCAACTTTGGTTGTAGGGGCCTGGGGAGGATCCAGCTCTTAGAACAAAGAAACAAAGTGTGAGGGGAAAGCC
>NW_023244585.1:476-725 GCF_002007445.2 Ailuropoda melanoleuca
GAGAGTGCCCCATAGTGGTCTCTGAGACCCCACACAGTCCAGGGAAATATCAACGATCACCATCTCTCGTGAGTAAGGGAGCATGTTTGAAAAGGGTCAGGATTTTCGAGGACTCAGCGCGCTTCTCATTGGTAACAAAGCAGAGCGTCCAGGAAAACACCACCAGCGAACAGCAGCATTTCACTGGGGATCCCGATTCCACATTGGGTGTAGGGGCCTGGGGAGGATCCAGCCCTTAGAACCAAGAAA
>NW_023244586.1:0-1727 GCF_002007445.2 Ailuropoda melanoleuca
ATATATATATATATATGTTTACATTTCCAGAGGGAAAAAAATCCATTGTCCAAAAAGTAAAGTAAAATGCATGGATTCTTTATGTCCCAAAAAGCAGATCCCTAAGGTTTACTATTTTTAAAACTTTTATCAACTTCAAAAGATCCTCCTGGTTATACTATCTGTAATGTGGAAACAAGAACAGAGGTCTAACAACAAATCGTTGAGCATTTCTATTTGAAGAAATGGTTCTTTTTAACGAAAAAGTGCGTAGGTTAAAAATAAAAATGAAAGAAAAGATGCTAGCTTTCTATCAAGTATAATGTTAGCATGAGGCAAAGTCGTATAATGTTAGCATGAGGCAGTCTATCCAGGTATAACTCCAAGTTCCCCTAAAGATGGTTCACTGTATTCAAAGTGTAAGGAAAATTTCCATTCTCCCACATCTAAAACATAACTAAAAAGATTCTCACATATGTTGCTTTTGAAAAATTCTGAAGATTCATATATAACAATGTTTTATTGTCTTAAGTTATGTTAATATATCCATTACTCTGATTAAGTAATGAGGGTTAATATGGCTTAATCCTAATTTAATTTTCTCACAGCTAAGTGCCTGCAGAGAGCAGGCAAATTACCATATCTCTTTATTAGGTTCATTAAAACCACTGAAAGGTGATATTTACAATTAGTTGTAAAAACTTATTACTTTAGCTGAAACAAATCCAGAGAAGGTGATCAAGATTGTAACTCATCAACATTTCATAGCCATAGTTCATGGAATACATTTTAGATAAGTCAAAACACAAAGCTTAAAAAAAAAATAGAACACTTTAAAGTCCTATCTCAGGAAGTAACTACTCAAGTCATTGGAGGATGTTTAGAGATTCACTGCTTAAAATATGCTTATTAATATGTTTCTAACCCATACACTGCGATTTTTAATGTAGCAGAATTACCCCGTACATGTCAGCTTTGCTAAGTATACCAGTGTATTGATGGAAACACATTTCTAGCAACGGTAGCCCCATTGCTGAAAAAACTGGCAGAAAGCAGAGTCCACATGTACCCCAGACTTTGCATCTGCTGAAACATCTTATGCCCTCAGAGATACTTGCAAGGCCTCCAAAATGAAGACTTAAGTTTTTCAGCCTCCTTTTGTTCAAGTCTCTCCTAAGTAACATGCCTGTTGCTATTTCACGTGATCTAGATAGATACTCAGAAAGCAAGACCTTTAGTTCAGCAAATAGTAACTGGGAACTTATGTGCCGCACATCTATATTAGGTACTAGGGATGCAAAGCTGAGTGGGAAGCTCTCCTAGTTGTGATCATCAGAGTTTATTTGATTGAAACTGGGAGAAAGGACACTAAGTTGCTTTAGTTGACAATAATAGTATGTATGTATCAGATAAAACCCATCAATTAATGTCCAACCACAGAGTATTGGTTTGCTTTTGTTCCAGATCTAATATTTTTTAAAGAGGCATCTGGTAATTTCATTGGCTCTCTGAAGATTGTCAAAGTGACAAATTATTCTTGCAATACTCCTCTGTTGATTCCAAGGCAAAATATCGTTTTAAAATATGTTTCCTTGTTCTGCACTTTGCTGTAAGTTTACAGGACAAAACCATTAAGTTAACAACTGGCACTGCAAAGAAATCATTCTCTGGTAATTAAATAAATCTCAAAAACTCTAAAGTTCAGCAAGGGTAATTGCCAGGGAGAGGAGACGGTGGACTCTGCCTGT
>NW_023244587.1:0-1727 GCF_002007445.2 Ailuropoda melanoleuca
AAAAAAAAAGTCTATAGATTTTCCCCCCCTTTAGGTCAAACTAATTCAAAGACATTTTTTTTAATTTGAGATAGCTTAAACAATTTCCACTTTACCTTCTGGAGAAAATATGGTAGTCCTAGAGTCGTATCTCCGAGACTGCAAAGGAAAACAGGCAAGTGACTCCTACCCACCAGAAGTAAGTCCATTAACCATCTCACAAAACATCCTGGCATGCAAAGCTCAGCGTGTGGGGGCAAACTGATGAGGAAAAAGCCCCTTCCAGCTCTGCTTCCTTCCATTCCAACTTTCTCCTGCGAGTCTACAGGTACGAGCAATAGATTTATCAGGCAACAGCTTACTGGCATGCATATCAACTCACCATGTTTTCCGAACTTTATGTAATTCCTGCAAAAAGAAAGTAAGATCATTATTAAAATGATGACTTACAATTTAAGAAGTATTTCCTGACTTAGAAAAAAAAAATCTGTTTTGTTCACTCCCTTCGCTCCTCTAACATTTATGATGGGGCAGGCACTAGGCCAGCTGCTGGAATACCAACACGGGGAACCCCACCCCTTCCCGCAGAGCTTACAGTCTCGTATTCGGGTAAGGGACGCAGACACACGCAATTACAAAGCAATGGGGAAACAAAGGGGCTAGGGGTGGGGTAGGAAGAGGGATGGGGAAAAATCGAGAAAGCAGGGGTGCCTGGGTGGCCCAGGAGATTGCGCGCATGACTCTTGGTTTCACATCATGATCTCAGGGTGATAGGATCCAGCCCCGTGTCAGCCTCCATGCTCAGTGCAGAGTCCCTCAGTCCGCCCCTCCTCCCCACTCACGTGGGGGTGCTCTCACTCTCTCTCAAATAAATAAATAAATCTTTAAAAAGAATCAAAAAAGTATTTTTTGAGGGAAAAAAAAGAGCTCAAATTAGAGATGGGAGAGGCAGAAATAAGGCTGGGAACCATTAGGCGTAAGAGGAAGAGTAGGGGAAGGGAGAAAGGGAGAGCAGCCCAGTTAGAAGAGCCTGCTCAGAGGGCACTGGGACAGGACAGCTCAGACGCTAGAGACAACTGCTCGTTAAAAAACATCTGAAAAAGCTAGAGAGCTAAGTAAGTACACAGATGGACACAAAGCCTTGAATGCCAAGTTAAGAGGCTGAGGCTTTCTCCCAGTGATCGGAGTCCCAACCCAGAGGAGGTAAGGGCGGTAATCTTAGGCTCATCATTACTATTCCTGCAAAAGTCAACACTGGGACTCAGCGTGAGTTAGTGGAAATGTCAAACTTCAGACTGCAAAGCCTGTTTTCCTAAATCCCAGAATATCGGTTATTAAACCAGGAGAGACAAGCTGGGGATCCAAGCTCAGACCCCAACCCTGAAGGGCCCGCCAAACCCCCGACCCCACCACGACGCGGACGCACGCGCCCGACGCCCCAACACAGCCCCGAGCCCCAACCCGGACGTAAGCGCCCCATCACGCGACCGATCCCCAAACCCGACGTGAGCACTAGATCCAAGCTCGGACCCCAGCCTCAGGCTCCGACGAGGGCGCCTGATCCAAGCTGGGACCCCAGCCCCAGCCCCGACGTGCGCGTTAGATCCAAGCTCGGACCCCAGCCCGGGCCCCGACGAGAACGCTAGATCCAAGCTGTGACCCCAGCCCCGGCCCCGACGTGCGCGTTAGATCCAAGCCCGGACCCCAGCCCGGTCCCCGACGAGCGCGCATGATCCAAGCTCGGACCC
>NW_023244588.1:0-1728 GCF_002007445.2 Ailuropoda melanoleuca
AAAAAAAAAAAGTGATATATGAAAAATAAGCCAACAATAAAAATAAAATGTAATGTTAAAAGGTACTCAGCTATTCCAGAACAATAAAAGAGGGAGAAAACAACAAGGATCTGAAGGGACAGTGAGATAAACTAAGAGATGGCAGATTTTAAACCAACCATATTGATAACTGCATTAACTATGAATAGTAATCACTCCAATGTAAAGGTAATGATTGCTCGTACCCACAAAAAAGAAAGAGCTACATGGTATCTAAAAGAAACATATTTTAAGAGTCTCATGCTCTACCGACTGAGTTTGCTGGATGCTAAAAGAAACACATTTTAGAGAGGATTTTCCAAGATGGCAGAGGAGTAGGAGACCTTAGTTTTGTCTGGTCCCAGGAATTCAGCTAGGTAGCTACCAAATCATTCTGAACACCTGTGAACTCAACCAGAGATGTAAGAAAAGAATTGCTGCAATTCTACAAACAGAAAAGCGACCACTTCCTGCAAGAATGACAAGACAGAAAAACTCACCTCAAAAATGAGAACAAGAGGCAGCACTGACTGCCAGGGACCTAATCAGTATGGATATTAGATGTCAGAACTAGAGTTCAGAGTAACGATTATAAGGATACTAGCTGCACTTGAAAAAAAGCACAGAAGACACTAGAGAATCCCTTTCTGGAGAAATAAGAGAATTAAAATCTAATCAAGTCAAAATCAAAAAGGCTATTAATGAGATACAATTAAAAATGGAGGCCCTAACTGCTAGGATAAAAGAGGCAGAAGAGAGAATTACTGATAGAGAAGACAAAATGATGGAAATAAAGAAGCTGAGAAAAAGAGAAACAACTACTGGATCACGAGGAGAGAATTCAAGAGATAAGTGATACCATAAAGCAAAACAATATTAGGATAATTGGGATCCCAGAAAAAGAGGAAAGAGAGAGAGGGACAGAAGGTATACTGGAGCAAATTATAGCATTGAACTTTCCTAATCTGGGGAAGGAAACAGGCATCAAAGTCCAGGAGGCACAGAGAACCCCTCAAATCAATAAAAATAGCCCAACACCCCAACATGTAATAGTGAAACTTGCAAATCTCAGAGACAAAGAGAAAATCCTGAATGCAGCCTGGGACAAGAGGTCTGTAACCTACAAGGGTAGAAACTTAACATTAGCAGCAGACACGTGGCAGGCCAGAAAGGACCGGCATGATATATTCAGGTGCTAAGTGAGAAAAATATGCAGCCAAAAATACTTCATCCAGCTAGGATGTCATTCAAAATAGGAGTGATAAAAAGCTTCTGGGACAAACAGAAACTGAAAGAATTTGTGATCACCAAACCAGCCCCTACAAGAAATATTAAAAGGGATCCTTTAAGCAAAGAGAAAGCCCCAAAGTAACACAGACCAGAAAGGAACAGAGACAATATACATAAACACTTTACAGGTAATACAATGACACTAAATTCAGATCTCTCAATAGTTATTCTGAATGTAAATGGGCTAAATGCCCCAATCAAAAGATACAGGTTATCAGGTTGGATAAAAAAGCAAGACCTATCGATATCCTTTCTGCAAGAGACTCATTTTAGACCCAAAGACACCTCCAGACTGAAAGTAAGGGGGCTGAAAACCATTTATCATGCTAATGGACACCAAAGAAAGCTAGGGTAGCAATCCTTATATCAGACAAATTAGATTTTAAACCAAAGACTGTAATAAGAGATGAGGAAGGACAC